>NW_015386773.1:357582-379536 GCF_001527695.2 Protobothrops mucrosquamatus | reverse complement strand
ATAGCTTCATGGACATTTTTATGGGGACGCAATCCATACAAAATATTCAATGAAATGATCAGATGGACCACTGTTGTTCACCCATGACAGAAAAATAATTACAGTGTTATAACAATGTCTATACAAGTAGTCTTCAACTTATGACAATGGAGCCTAAAATTTCTGCTGCCAAGAAGACAGTTGTTAAGTGAGTTGTGCCCCATGTTATGACTTTTGCCATGGTTGTTAAGCAAATCACTGCAGTTGTTAAGTGAATCATGTGATTGTTAGTGAATCTGGCTTCCCCCATTGATTTTGCTTGTCAGAAATCAGCTGGGAAGGTTACAAATGGTGATCACATGACCCCGGGGCAGTGCAGCTGTCATAGACATGACAGCGGTCAAGTGCTTGAATTTTGATTATGTGACCATGGGAATGTTGCAAAAACAATTATAAATCACTTTTTTCAGTGCTGCTGTAATTTTGAATGGTCACTAAACGAATGGCTGTAAGTCAAGGATTATCTGTATTTTGCATTTCCCTTCATTTTCTGGGCTATGGGCCTAATTGAACAAAAATCAAGAGACAGGAATAATTCAATGCAGTTAGGAGAGGGGTGTCAAATAAGATATAAAACCTGGATGTCTTATCTTGAAGCAGAGATGTTTGGGGCACTCAGACCTCTGAAAAGAGTAAACTGTCCCTTCGATGACAAACTACAATATGAGGAAGAGTAAAAAGGGAAATGCACATACAGAAAAAGAATGAAAAGCGATGTAAACAAAAATGAATGCCAACAAAAGTATGGCCTGCTTGGTTCAACCCCATCTACTGTTGGCATGCATGCAATTCCTAACAGATTATTCTTGCAGGAATGTGATCCTTGAAAATAAATTATATATGGTCTTCATAAGAGGATTTTAAATTGGTATCCCATGTAATTATTTCAAGAGGGGCACACTGACATGAATTATAATCCCATTGAAATAAATCATGCTTCAAGCATTTTAACTTCCAATTAAGCACAAGAAAGAAAATACAATTTTTTTTTCTAAAGTCACACAAATTTGTTACTTAGTCATAATATTTTCTTGCTATTTAGTCAACATCTTAAGCAAAACAGCAGTATCCAGGCCAACAAACCAACCAGAATATTCTGGGAGAAAAAGGACATTTATAGTGTTGTCCAAAATCTTTTGTTTACATTTTATCATCTTATCCAAGTAACAAAAGATTTGCACCCTTGGATTTTCTCCTTATTTATCCAAAGCATGTTTTCTGAAACTGACTCATTGTGACAGTACGTAAAGATAAGATAATTCTGACTGAAATGTCATTGCTAAATGTTGAACTTACTAGAATATGCAAGGCTTCAGAGCGTCACCTAAATGACCATTTGCAAACTATGAGTTACGGTGCATTTTTTCCTGTCTAATATTCAGATTTTATACTCAAAATTATACAGGGATGAGCCATTAGCAAGTAAGAACTACTTACTGCAAATAAAAAAAGAATACCATATAACTTTCCAGCAGGCACAGCTATTGCTGAGAATTATAGGAAATTCACATACCTGGAAAGCATCTGGAGAAATGAACATTCTATTCATAGTGAAACATTTTGTTTCAATTGGTTTTCCATGAAGGAAATTTCTACTAACATAAACCTTGAACTTAAAAAATCGTGATACTTCTTAAATGAACAATACTGAACAATGCTGGTTGGGGAATTCTGGGAGCTGGAAATCCACATATCTTAAAGTTGCCAAAGTTGAAAAATATTGTCTCAGAGTGTGAGCTATCACATTAATAAGGAAAATGTTTTTAAAGATTAAGACACCAATTTTTCTTGGTTGAGGCCAAATACTCTGCGATATCTCACTTTTCCCAGAATTTTCTCCATAAACTATTTCTAAGCATTACAAAAAGCGGAATGTGCATGTTGTGTCTTAGATGGTAAGTCACTGTAAGATACCAATGTTGTGATAAGAAAGTGATTTATTAATGCAGTCAATAATGAAGAAAACAATTGGTTATGTTTATGCATTTGTCTCTAAAGCAAATACGGATTCTGTAATCTGATCTGCTGGTATTTGTAACAGCATACCACAATAGATAGGTACACAGGCAGACAGGTAGATAAACATCTACACTGTCTGGCCCACCATGGAAAAATAAATACCGAGTTGTTTTTATTTAAGTTGTTTTGAAGATCATGCTCCATCTTTATCCAACTCTTTTAGAATACATTAACTATTGTAAGCTATTTTAGGGGAAAATGGCTTAGGGCTTTGAGAGGATCATGTATGCACAGATCAGGAATATGCAAAAATCGAAGGAAATGATCTTTCTGAATTTCAAATCAAAGTTAGCTTGAATTTCATGTTGTACATTTCTTAAGTGAATTAGTAAAATAGTTTGAAAGAGCTTGGGAATAATCTTTCTAGCTTTTCAAATCTTCTGAAGTTTACAGAGCTATGTGGGATAGATGAATAAGAACAAAACAGAAAGAAAAATATCAGTAGAGCAAAGCTTATCTTTATATTTTCTCAGGTATTATGTTCTACCATACATTTAGGATATATGCCTAAAGAAGAGCTTATACCATCTGGATCCAAATAATTGTTGGTTATTACATACATCTCAGTAAATTTATTTCAGATAATAAATATAGTCTAGTAATTATAATCTCAAATCTGTAGCCTAATCAAAACTTATTTCTAATGTGGCTTTGATAGTGGAAAAGCTCCATGTATCTGCAGAACCACAATAACTTAGCCAAATTGAGATAATATTAATATTAGGTTATATTATCTGGTCACTGGTGTTCTGGGTTCTTACAAAAGTATAAATAACTTTCTTACCTTTTGCAGTGGGCATATTATGGTTCTCTCTCACACACACAAACACACACACCATTTTTATCAACATTTTTTTCAGAGGCTGGTTATGTTTCAAAACAGGCTCGTGTTGCAAGGCTTTGGCTCTGTTGCCAATACAAGTCAAAATCCAATATGTTAGGTGCAAAGCTGATAAAATAAACACTATGAAATTAATAGAATGTCTTTATCAATGCTACTCTACTTTAGAAGCATAAACAGCATTGTCTTCATTAGCACATACCTAAGGGGATTGCTGTTATATATACCAGAGGCAATGAATTTTTGGTTTATATATCATAAGCAGTCTGTAGTATTAAAAGCCATAAAGCACAAAATGGAGAAATGAAATCTGACGTAAACCCTGAGGCCTGATCAATCACATAGTGACACAATCACAGTCTGAATAGTAGTGACACATGGGCTTTTTACATGTCAAGAAAAAGACAAAGTAATAATTAAATAGAAAAACA
Source organism: Protobothrops mucrosquamatus (assembly GCF_001527695.2). Lineage (NCBI taxonomy): Eukaryota > Metazoa > Chordata > Lepidosauria > Squamata > Viperidae > Protobothrops > Protobothrops mucrosquamatus. Next base: position 376,206 of record NW_015386773.1, on the reverse strand, counting down.
TTTGCAGGTTTAAAACCTTTGCAGGTGTATAGCCAGCCTCAACATTTCACTGTCTTCTTCCACATCATTACAATATTTAAAAAAATATGACGTGTGAAATTATTTATTATATGGGGAAAACAAAACAATTTTTGAAGCATTTAAGAATCCCAGAAAAATGAACAGTGTAAATAAGCTATTCTTACAGAATATGCCACACGACTGCAAGAAAAATCAAATAATGGAACAGCTTGCCTTCTGGAGTTGTGGTTGCTTTCTCGCTAGATGTTTTCAAGAAAAGTATGGACATTAATTTGCCAGGGATAGTATAAATGCCTTGGGCAGGGGTTGGACTAGAAGATCGCCAAGGTCCCTTCCAGCCCTATGATTCTATGATTTAATATTTATTAGCAAAATTGTCTCATGGGGCATTCAGAACTATACCCAATATTCCTTATTTAACTCTGGTAAAATTTACATTAAAATACTATATTAGTGAGCATATTTGCCTTAATATGTATTGGCAAGGAATTCACCCTTTTCTCTTGAGATAAGTGATTTCCCATTTGGGGGAAATCTATGATCTCTGCCCCTCTCCTTTTTTGGATCATTTGTCTGAACTAAAAAAAGGGAAGCTTAGAAAAATATCTCTCCTTACATTTACTTTTGAACTGTATTAGACATTCAGGGGACAAGAGCAAAATCCTTTCTAAAACACTTTTCAATATGCACTTGCTACTTAGTGCTGCTGTTGTTTTGCTGAAAGGGGGAAATACACTGTAAGGGAAACATGCAGGTGACAGAAGATGGTTATTAAGTTCATATCCCCTTGGAATAAAATTTATTCAGCCTCCCCAACCTTTTTTAAATTTATGTACAGTGAAGTCCACTAACTTCTCAGATGGTTTCTCCAAACTCAAGATCTTCATAAATAATAACATAAATTGAATTCCATTCCAGTTAGCCTACATCCACGGCTATATTCAGGGGAGTTGAAATATTAAATCCTGCTTCCAAACCTCAGAGCACCTCTTCCAATGAGTATTTTGCCTTTCATATACTGTGTCTCATTGCCAAGACATTTTCACACATGTTGATAAAAGAATCTCAAATGCCATGTGCTAATGCAAAATAATTCTTTCTGATGTTGAATTTTAATTGTCAAGTTAATGTACTGGAGGCATTATTACTAAGCAGTCCTCTAAAGCCAGCAAAATTTTCAGACTGCCATATACCACCCATCTCACAAGCCAAAGTGACTCTGAGCGCTTCGTTGTTCAAGGCAACCCACAATCTTTTGCACCTTATGGTAGATTTTTATGTTATATACACTTTGCACACTGTGCTCAGCCATGCTTTGTTTTAATAATTTGCCAAATAAGTAAAAATCAACACAGCACCCTAACCCACAATCTATAGTTTATATAAGGAAATAGATGGATTCACGTGAAATATGATTAATCCAAAATCAAAAGAAATGCATTATTGGTTAGTGTGAACATATGTACACATCTTCCTTAGTTTGTTTCCTCTCTGTATTCCAAGGATCATCTTGGATAAGAATGGATGAAATCTGTTCCAGACTCAACCAGAAAATCAATAAAATATTCATATGGATACACAAGCATTGAGTCTCATAATTTGAGATGGTAACATAGGAACCAACTAATTTTTCTATACATCTCTCAAGAGTTTCCTACCACAGGCTAGGGTAGCTGAGTTTAAAAGCAATTGGAGCCTAAAACCTTTGAAGGTCATTCAGATGCCTCTCCTTAGTAAGATCAAAGGTAAGGGGGAAATCTTGGGGAATTAATAGCACTATATTGCACTGCTTTAAGAGTATTGATGATTTATTTTTTAAAGCAATTTCATATTAGCATAAAGTTAGTTCCTTAATAAGAGATAAATAAGCTAAGAAATCAATAGCAAGCCGCACAATATAACTTTGAAAAAAGGAATTGGGACCATCTGTTGAGCCTGGAATCTGGCTACACACACACACACACGTGTATATCTTAAAAGCAATAAAGAGACACTAATATGTGAAGAATTATACAGGGTGGTACCAATATGAAATGTCTGAAACATGTACTTACTTAAAAGGCATGTGGCTATAGTTTAAGCAAGGGGCAAACCTGCCACCAATTCAAGTTGTTCTGTTCACATCAGCTTGGAGAATTTAGAACTGACTGCCAAAAACAGCATTGGAAGCCTGCGATTTCAATTTTATTATAAATTTTTAAACTGTGGGAGTGAATCCTTCCAAAACTTATAAAAGGGAAGGATTAGTAATATGTACTATATTTATTAGTTATGTAGCTTCTATGAAAGCTTTAATTCAGAGTTTGACTGAGCCACTTAATTTCTAACCTCAGGCATTCCCACTGACCTGGATTCTTGAACTTTTGTACTTCAAGGATTAAGCAACTCCCTCCTCTCTCCCTTTTGGTCTTTGTGTATTGTGTGTTTCAATCCTGTCCACAATGAATAATTTCTGTGGTAAGTATATTCTTCTCCTAGCAAGATTAGCTCCTTCCCACTCATCCTGCTAAACTTTTTAAAAATGCACCCATTTTTAAACCCATACAAACCCATATATTGAAGACTTCTGCTCCCAGTCTGAACTCCAAAATCACCCCCAACATTATGTATTTTACAACTTTCATTTTAAAGCCTACTTGTGATACATGTGTAGAGTATACACAGCAGTTTTCTGAAAAATTTTAAAATGCTGTTAATGCATGATTAGATGATTGCACATTATCAGTATTTGAAGCATTTAAATTATATCCCAATCCAGTCCTGAGTACATGGAAACATAACAGAAGACATATATTGTTTGAAAAATTAATCAGTACACTGAAATTCCTCTATTTTTATTTTATTTGTTAAATTTATTTGATTAGTTTGCAAATAACTCCTTTATTTGTAGAGAAAAAAGCAAGGCTTATGTATTGGAACAAGAAAGCAAATCACAAAAATGGAAACAAGGGGACAACATACAAGGCACATACTTAGTAAACAACTGCACTTATAACTTGTTGTAATGTAACTAATCTGGAGACAGGCACACAAATATTGTATTAAGGAGGACCAGCTCTGGGTGGGAGGGGGGACTACTTCCTTGCCATCAGGCAGAGCAACTGTTAGTTTTTTTAAATGCCAATTTTAATTGGTAAATTAGAATGAATTCTCTTATACTCCATTCTCTGATTCTAGTAGAGAATTAGCGTGCTGGCTGGGGAATTCTGGGAATTAACATCTACACATCTTAAAGTTCCCAAGTTTGCAAAATATGTTGGCGAAGGACTGGCCCACGGTGCCTTGGCCCAGCCCGGCCCAGAGCGACTGGGCACTGATCTACAACGCGATCAGCCTTAGATCCACCGTGATGCCCTGGAACCAATAAGGGACCACTCCTGCCCCGCTTCTGGGCGCATGCGCAGGAGGCAGTGAACGTGTGACGCCTGACATCCCTGGGGACTGATTTCTGAACGCTTCCCTTCCACTCAGGACGCCAGCCGTCACTGGCTCCAGGGCAGCGCTGCGGATCTAAGGCTGACCACATTCCACACCAAGTTGTAGATCAGCACTAGCGCCTCCGTGCCCCACTCGCTGGCCTAGCCTCACAGCCTGCAAGGCTTCCCTTTCACAGGGACCGCCCCACTCCAGATGGGAAAGCCACGGCCGCCGCCGGCATGACCACCAGCAATGCTGCCAATCTCTCCCCCTACCCTCGCCTCTTCCTGAGCACGGAGGAGACAGAATGAGACTTGTGCACGTGTTTGTGTGAGTGTGTGTATGCGTGTGCGTGTGGGGTCTCACTTCTTGCAGCCCCATGTTGTGATATTGGGGAAGAAAAGAATGGGAGAGGTAAGAGAAGCTGTGATGGGAGCTTCTTGCAGCCTTCCATGGGGTTGTGGGTGGGAGCTGAGGGGGGTCAGGGCACGATATGATTAGCGGCACGTTGAGAAAAAGAAACAAGTACTCAAAAAACTCCCAGTTTTCATTAGTTTACACTCTGCCATCGTAGAAAGTTTCTGTTGAGGGCACAGGGCTACAAGGGGTGACACACACACACACCGTGTGCGCGTGCACACACACAGACATGTGCGCAGGTCTAGGAGAGGTAAGCTGAGCCACGCAGAGGCAATGACAGGGATAAGCGGAAGCCTTTGCCCACCGCTACCTGCCTGTTGCCACCTCTGCCTGGGGCCTCTGGCAGCTTAAAAAAAAAAGGAAGGAAGAAGGAAGGGAGGGAGGGAGGGAGGAAGGAGAGGCAACTTGGTTGGAGATACCCCAGTTCAAAGGAGAAAGCAATTTTGTGTTCTGTGTTGTCACAGACAGGACTTTGTTGGCAATTCAAATTAACATTGGTATTCTTGAATTGTGAGTTCTTAGGAAAGTATCCCCTCCTTCGATGTTGCAAGCAGCCATTTCCAGTGGGGAAAGGAGGACAAAGCAGAGTGGGGAAAATATTTTCCTTTGGTATATTTCCAGTCTGAATTAGACCAAGACAGGGTCCTTACAGGAGAGCCCTTTTAAGGATTATGTATTAATAGAAAAGCAACTAACTTACCTCTGTTCCTAAATGCTAAAGCTGTTGCACATAAAAAACAGAGGAGTTTTGATCAACTATCACAGCCACCATTTTGATATTTTGCTCCACTGTGGACCCCCCCCCCCCCACTAAATGCAAGCACAGGATAAACTGAGCCTGGTTTGTTCTCAGTCTTTTAAGTGGCCACAGACTACTAGCAAAAGTGGCATTTGATCACAAGGCAAGGAGGCATTGAGAAATGTTTCCCCTTTTGCATTTAGCATCCAAGAAGGGACAGGAAAGGAGAAAATGAAAGAGCAAAGAAGGAAAGACGGGAAGGAAGAAGAAAGAAAGGAGAATAAAGAGGGAAGGAAAAAGAAAAGAGAAGGAAGGAAGGAAGGAAGGAAGGAAGGAAGAAAGGAAGGAAGGAAGGAAGGAAAGAAGGAAGGAAGGAGAGAAGGAAGGAAGGGGATTATAATGAGAGAGAGGGAGTGTCTGAGGGAAGTCCTGCCTTAGCACTTGGCCACTAGCAGCCCTGCTGTCCTTTTGCCATCCCCTTGTTCCCTCCTCCTGATCTCTCCTGGTAGTCTCCCATCCTATTGCTGAGGATGCTTTAGTTACAAAGCCAGGTCTCCTCGCATGGAGAGGGAATGGGCCTCCCTCTGACCCATATACGTTGCCCTCCTGTGCACACCATAAGCAACCTGGCCAACGAGAGCAAGAACAGCAGCAGCAGCTTCAAGGAGGAGGTAAGCACAGCAAAGCGCCCCCTTGGGAAAGCACGGCTGGGCTGGGCTGGGCTGTGGGGTCCCGGTGCCCTGGAAGCTCGAGGACCAGGCTGGGCACTTGCCGTCCACTGCCCAGGGCTCCAGACAGCCTGCGACACCGTCCAGGGGTCCTCTGCATGGCCTGAGAGGGACAGCGAGGCTCCTCTGGGGGACAAGAGTTTGGCACTCGTCCTGGTCTCGCCTTCCTCCGCTGGAGACAGTGGATCCCCCCAGCCCCACCCGGACCACACAGGTGTCCCCTGACACAAGCGACAATGAGCTGGCCATGCCCCCCCGGCCCACCCTGCTACACCCCCACGCCTCCCCGAGATCAACCACAACCCTGATGTGCCCCTCAGTGAATTTGACACCCCTGCCCTAGATCTTTAAGTCCTAATTTTAGAAGTCCAGTAACCATACAACTGGGTTCATGATTTCATCTAGATTATTTAGTACTCTCTGGTACTCTCTACTGAAACAAGGATGAAGAATTTACATTCCTCTAGATCAGTGGTGGCGAACCTATGGCACGCGTGCCAGAGGTGGCACTCAGAGTCCTCTCTGTGGGCACTTCTCTGAACTGCTGGTGGCGGGCTGTGGAGCCCCAGAGTGTGCCGGTTGAGGGGCCGGCAGGCTGTGGCTGCTGACGGACACTGTCAGCCCCCATGCGCTCGCTGGCCTGTGTGTGCGAGGGCTGATGGTGTCAGGCAGCAGCTGCCCCGGCCCCTGCCTTGTCTTGCCCTGAGATAATGGCACCCTCACTCTGCCTCACCTCACCCCGCAGGACGAGCCTCCTACCCACCACCTCATCTGCCAGAGACCCCCTGAATCTCCCCCAACCCTGCCTGGCCCCCACAGGCATCCCTCCCCACGAGCAACATCAAGGTGACCACGCCCACCTTGGCCACACCCACCCAGTCTACCATGACCACCACAGCCACGCCCACCCAGTGGGCCATGCCCACCTGGCACCCAGCAATAAATAAGTGGGTTTTGGATTGCAGTTTGGGTACTCGGTCTCTAAAAGGTTCGCCATCACTGCTCTAGATGTTGTATTATAACTCCCAGCAAGTTCAGCTAATAAGACTATGGTGAGGGAAGCTGAATGGCAACATCTAGTCAGCAATACATTTTTCACTGCTGCACCAGAAAGCCAGCCCAGACTACAAATAGCATACCAAAGATCAGGATGTTTACTAAATTGTTCTAGCTGTTGGTGGAAGAGAACGTACTCAGCTCTTTTTAGCTCATTGTTTTGCTACAAGGTATCATAACAGTAGGAAAGTAATACAGAAAAGGTTACACTTCAAAACAAAGAAAACTGTAAATGAAACTAATCTGTAACCATGATAGTTAAGTAAATTTCATATCTTGTAGCACCCTCTTCTGGAAATTACCGGATATACAGTAGTAGGCACAGCCTTCTCCACAGTTTTATATTTGTATGTGCTGAACTTCTACATTTCACATAGTTGCTAAAAATATAGGGTCTGCCAAGTAGCCACCTTATTTATGAGTTTCTATTATTTTGGTTAAGATAAGAACTAAAACAAAAATTGGTCTTACTTCAGTAGCAGATTCCATTTTCTGTAAGCTAAAAGTCCTAGGTTAAATCTGTTGACTACAGTCTCTCCTATTTGGAATTTAGAATTGCTGCTGAATTGACAATAATGATATAAATTATCTGACTCAGCATAAGCTAGCTTCCTATGAAAAAAAGTACAAATCTACAATTATCTCATGTTTGGACTATGAAAATTTTCCTGTTATTACCAAGGATGCTCTATGAGGGTGAGTATGATGCTAAATTAAAGTTATTTTTTTCTTAAAAAGAGAAATTCTTAAAAACACCAGGACTATTTCAAAAAAATCTTTAAAATTATATGAAAATATAAATATACAGTTAGTCCTTGAGTTATGACAATTGAGCCCAACATTTCTGTTGTTAAATGAGACATTTGTTAAGTGAGTTTTGCCCCATTTTATGATCTTTCTTGTCACAGTTAAGTCAATCATTGCAGGTGTTAAATTAATAACATGGTTGTTAAATGAATCCAGCTTCCCCATTGACTTTGTTTGTCAGAAGGTTGCAAAAGGTGATCACATGACCCGGGATATTGTAACCATCATAAATATGAGTCAGTTGCCAAGTATCTGAATTTTGATATTGTGACCATGGGGATGCTGCAATGGTCGTGTAAAAAAGGGTTATAAGTCACTTTTTTCAGTGCCATTGTAACTTTGAACGATCACTAAATGATCTGTTTTAAGTTGAGGACTACCTATATAAGTAGAATTCTGGCAGATTTATTTAATACTTTACCTGAAGATGCTGTTAAGGTATTTTAAAGTATACCCAGATTCATTTTGCCTTTTTTACAAGTACTTTTAGATAATAGTCAAGTGGTGAACTGAAATGTTCTTAATATATTTAGGTCAAACATTTCTTCCTTCTTTGCTATTCTTTCTGCCATAGAAGTGGGGTATTTGTGTCTCAGAAGCTGACTGAATTTTATTGAGTTTACTCCAAGGTAAGGCCTGGTTTTTTTTGTAACTGTCTCATTCAGTCTGATGCAAGAGAATTTACTTTTGAAACCTCTAAGAAAAATAAGAGAATTCTGATGAAATTCTCAGGAATGATGTTCTTACATGTCTTAAAAGCCCAGCCTGTGGCTCTGTATGTTTTTTTCTTGTATAATTATCTCTCTGGAATCATAATGGGTAAGTTGGTCTTTGATATATTTCTCTTGATTTCTCCCGTTTCAAGAAGTATAGAGTAAAATACAACAAAAAACTACATCCTAAAGAACTAAAGAAGCTTCTTGGATGAGAACCAAAATGTCTTTAAAGGAAAAACAAAGTCCAGTTGCCTTTTGAAAAAGCACCTTTGGGACAACCGTGACCTGGATGACTGAGAACATCCATAGACAAACAACCCAGCAGTAACACTCTTTATTATTTTCAATATTATTTTCAATAATAAAGTAACCTAAAATTGCCAAGATAAATTAAAAACAATTTTTCAAAGATGCTTAATTATGGGAGGAAAACAGAAGCCCATTTTACAGAGGAAGACATTTTTTGAGAAACTACATGGCAATTCGAGAAAGCATCATATAAAATGAACTGTTCACTGACATAGTAATAAAAACTGGATAAAAATATTGTTCTATATTTAAAATGTCACAAGATCAGTTTTGCGAAGAACATGCCAAGTTTTCCATATATACTTTTACAGCACCTGTATACAGCAAAGTTGGGGAAAACTAATGCACACCCTATAAGCAATATTTAGTCAACTATATTTTAGTTTACTGTTAAGTACACACATTAATAGGCTTGTTAGAGAACAAATGTTCAACACATCCATATACAGCAAACAAACATGTGTTGGAACTTGAACTACATCAATTGTTGCATGTATTGCATCATTCGCAAGTGTTTGGGGAAAAAATGTTTCCTAACATTTGTAAAGAAAAATAGAATGAAAGGTACCCCAGAAAATTGCCAAACTAAAAAGCAATTTCAGCTACAAGTAGGATTAGTGACAATCATATTTATCCATGTAAGTACATTAAACGCTGCAAATTGCCTTAACGTGTTAGGACTGCAGCAGAGCAAATCAAAGAAGAATTGGTTCAGAATTCTGCCCTTGATATCAAACTCCAATCATCTATTTATGCTGCCTCATTTTCTATAGATTTAATTAACTTATTATCTGGATTATTTCTATATGACCTGATCATGTCAATATCAGGTGATGTACAGAAAAACTGTCAATAGAAAACAACATCTAAAAGTACCAACTTAAATAGCCCCCCCCTTAAATAATATTTAAAAAATCACTGGATGGTCCTTGATAGAAGCTGAAAGCCTATTAGTTTTTTAAAAAATAGCTTTAATGCTTTCTGAAACCCCTAAAGTTAAAGGGGCAAAGGTATTTGGGGAGAGCAACATGTTTCACAATGGGGGGACTAGTACCAAGACCACCTTCCTTGTGGCCTACACATCTTTTATCTCATTTGAGATTTGGGCCTTGATCAGGCCTTCTCTGGACATTTAGATAAGACAGAATCATAACAAATAGGGTGGTCTTTGATGTAATCCAAGGCCATACCATATAGGACTTTACAGATAATGACCAGTATTCTAAATTGGGTCCTGATGTTATACAAAATTGTTATTCTGCAATAGCCATTTTCACAGCAATCTGGCCTCTACTTTCTGTATCCGAAGATATATCACTGTGTATGTATATATTTAATTATTCATTCTTACCTGTAGAAAATATTAGAATGGTATTATTCCAAAGGCCATATCTCTTCAAGGCTGAAGTGATATTTCCCACAGCTTCATCCATTATGGAAACCATTCCAGCATATTTGCGTCTCTTTTCATCTTTGATAAAAGAATATGGTTCTATGTATTTTTCAGGCACTTGAAGGGGCTCATGGACAGATTGCAGGGCAAAGTAAAGAAATAATGGCTATAACACAAACATACACATGACGGGGGGAAAAAGATACCGTAGCATTAAATTAAATTGTCAGAAGAAAAAATGATAACATTTTCATCTACATATACTGCCTTCCTTATATTTTCACTTGGCTAGGGTAAAAAGCACTTGAGAAAACAGCTTTGCTTTCCATGTCTATGAAGTTCTGATAATGAGCATAATCTCTGAATACAACTTTTGTTTAGTTTAAAAAAAGCATTATTCTAAAAACATTTAGAATATGGAGAATAGGGCAGCTGAGTTAGAGGAACACATTTCCTGCAGAAACAAATGTTCAGGAGCCAAAGGCACTGACAAACATTTACAATAAGGTATGACTAGTTGAAAGACAGTTGGACCATGGTTCTATAACTTCCAACATGACTTCTGTCCTTCATTTTAGTTTTTGCAAAAGGAAACTTCATGAAGTTTCCACCCACAATTTAGAATCCAGATTACCCAGGATTCAAAATGATATAAAACCCTAGTATAGTTATGTAAGATATGGCAAAGGTGAAGATGGCAGGAGAGAAACAGAAGCTCACAGATATGTAACTAAACACACGACCCCATTGTCCCTTTCACCATGATTAGTATGATATGTGAACCTAGTTAACTGGGCTCAGCTATGAAATATAATTAAATAAATCATGCTTTAGCATAGGAACCAGCAACGTAGAATCAACAGATGCCATGTCACCTGCAATGCCTCCAGATAACATTCAAAAGCTTTAAATAATAAAAATCATATTTATTTTTTAAATTATTCACAATCATGCATGATTGCCTCAAATCCGATGAGATATTAATGTTCCCATCTAAAGTCTTACGGATTTGGGGGATGAATTCCAGAAATACCTAACATTTTTGCCATTTTGAATTATTTACTGGCACCTGCAACATCATATAAAACTGTATAATAGCAGCTCATGCTTGAAACAATTGATGGCACCTCCAGACTATTATTTCTCTTGGAAATAATGCATGTTTAAATAAGGAACCTATCCATAAAGATGATCCTCTGCTTACAACATTCAAATATTTAGCTGTGTTGAAAAATGGATGTATGACCAATAAATACAATTATACCTTCTCAGTCTGATGACTTGCTATAAGATCAAGAGCTCTTTTTGTAAATACATTAGTAGAATACATATTTTTAAATCCATCAGCAATTTTTTCTCCATCTCGAAAGTCGAGAGCACATCTGGTCACATTTTTAGACACAATAAGCATGCAGCGCTCATGAGAATAATAATCTTCACTTCCAAGAAGGTAGCCTAAAACAAGGAGTGGTCAATTATGATATAATTTCAGGAGGAAAAACTACAGAGATGCCCTAAACCTGAAAAAAAACTTCTCAGATTTTTTTTAAAACAAGTAAATAAACTCTATCATTTATTTGGCAATGTATTCCATCCTCTATTTAAAGAAGAAAAAGTATAAATAGATACATTATCTAAAATTATTAAAAGCAATGCAGTAATATTAAGCGGTTTAATATGTCAGAAACATTGATATTGAAATTATAGAATATTGAAGGCAAGAACAGCTGTTTTTGTTTTGAAATTTGCAGAATAAACTGAATCAGGTTTGCAGCAACAGCTGCTCATACAACTTTTATGCTATTTATGTTCACATTCTTCAGGCAAGCGTAAAAAAAGTCTGATCTACTACTGACACCAACTGGTGATCTAGAGACTGTCTCATCAGAATAAGGTATTGCCATTATCAAGTAATGAAAAAATATTTTTCTCTTATTATTGGTGGAATATTATGAATCCTTAAAACCAGGGCTTTTTTTCTCATAGAACACCCAGAACTGAGTTCTGGCACCTTTTTGGGATGGAACCTTGTAGGGTAGGCAAGGCGGATTGTATGACATGTGTGAGTTCTGGCACCATTTCTTTTTTTACAAAAAAAGCACTGCTTAAAACTAATAAATTCATCAATGATTAGCAATTTCTGAACAGAATGATAAGCTCTGTCTCTCAGAATATTTCCAACATTCTCCAGCTTTAAAAGAGAGAGATTAAAGTAATTAGAGTATGCATATAGTTTTCATTTCCAGTTCTTCCTCTGAAGCTGCCCTCAACAAAGCTGAAGATCACTGCACAGTAAACTTCCATTATATTAGAAACTGACATCTCTACAGAAACAACTACGCAGTATTACCTAATTTTCCCAACTTACTAAGTTTCCATTTGGTTTGTGTGGTTTTGCCTTGATGCATTCGGTGAACCTGGACATCAGAATTTGAAGCCTATGGGGTTTGCCTTAGGATATAATTCCTGTCAGTCAATTACAATTTATTCATTAAAAAAAGAAATCATTACCAGTCCAGGCTGCTGATAGAAATGATAGAACGTTCTTAGCATTCAGCATAAAGAAAGGATGAAAATAAATTTGCTTACCAAAGTAAGTATCAAACCCTCTATGGGTAGGAAGACATTCTTTTCTGTACATTCCTAAATGCCACTTCCCCACCATGTGAGTAACGTAGCCTGCTTCTTTAAGCAACTCAGGCAGGAGTTTTTCATCCAGCGGGACACAGCTTGGCTGACAAGGCCAAATTATTTGATGCTGTAAACCTGTATGGATCTAATGAAAACAAGCGTGCCTCACATATTAGTTCCCACACAATGTTAGGAAGCTTAACCAGTTCTGTCTACAGCAGTGTTTCTCAACCTTGACAACTTGAAGAAGTGTGGACTTTAACTCCCAAAATTCTGCCATATTTTGCTTGCTGGGGAATTCTGGGAGTTGTAGTCCATACCTCTTCAAGTTGTCAAAGTTGAGAAATACTGGTCTAGAGTGACATATTTTTTTTTATCACAACACAAATCTTAATATTGGAAAAATCAATCAGGCAAATTAAAATATAACAAATTAAAGAAATATATGAAGATAAAGAGTAATTTGCATGATGTATTTGTAAAAGAATACTTAAACATAGTTAATTTGCATTTACAGGACATTTGTGTTTGATTCTAAATAAAAGGAAGTCAAACCCAGAACTGTTATTCCAGTTACTTCAGATTAGGCACAGTTATCTTATTACAGAAAATGTTTGAAATTGACTGAACTCTGTCTTCTTCCTCTTAATAACACCCTACCTATTACTTCCCTTCTGCCTCTATGATAGAGTCAGGGAAGGGAGAGGCAGAAGGGAAGTAATAATGGAAACTTGGCTAGAGGATTGTACATTTTATTCCACTGCTACAGATATAACAGCAGACCTTCACTGGAAATATCCTCCCTTAACTGTTCAATTCCTGAGAAATCCCAAGGTTCACTCATGAATGCTAAGATTTTGTGAGATCTTATTATTCCTTTGCTTACGATCATTCATTTAGTGATCACTCAAAGTTATAACAACAATTTAAAAAGTGACTTACAACTGGACTTTGCACTTACGACTATTGTAGCGTCCCAATGATTGCATGATCAAAATTTGGGTGCTTGGCAACTGGCATGTATGGTTGCAGCGTGCCAGGGTCATGTGATCACCATTTGTGACTTTTCCAGCAGGCTTCCAACAATTGGGAAAGCCAGACTCATTTGACAATTGTAGATTTACTTAATGACTATGGTGGTGTGTTTAATGACCATAGTAGAAAAGGTCATAAAACTGGAGCTTAAGAACCTCACTTAGCTACAGAAATTCTGATCCCAAATGTGGTCGTACCTCCAACAGAACATACAAATACTAATGGCTGTATTTGTATTTATTATCCAAGCATGTATTAAAATATTAAAATATTGATCATTGCCAGATGTTGGGGAGTGGGCAGGAAAAAGAGGTTAGGTTACATTCATTCTCAAATTTTAATAAGTTCAAAGAACTGATAACATTAGTTAGGATACACAGTACTAATATTACAACTCTATTTTGCTCAAAGCATCTTTGCTGCAAATCTAGCTCTCTGTATGATGGGCCTCAGTTGGCTTCATGTGTTGATTTGTAATCAAGGAGCCAAAGCTTTCCTGACACACTCTTCCATACAGAAAAGGTGAATGGTATCCAGAACAAGCACTGTGCCAAGTTGCTGGGAACACTTTGAAGCAACCTCTTGGCCTCCATCTCAATTTTTGCAATGGGAAAATAAGGGGTACAAATCTGACTCTTGAAACAAGACTTTTGAAGAAGCCAGCATGTTATTTATGCATACATTTCCTCCTGCAGAAATGTTCTTGTAGAGAAGTTAAACACCTTGATATCTTACAGAAACCAATCAGTGTGGTGCAATTTGGGATTTTGTAAGAAACAGAAATTTCTTACAAGTTTCTTCAGAATGTCGCAATTCTTTTGCTTCTCCTTAATCTATTTCCAAATGGATAACCTCAGACTTCCTAGATGCAATACATAAAAAAGGGGTGGTGGTGGTTCAGGGAATCAACTCAAAGGGGGGGGGGGTCAGGGAATCAACTCAAAATCTTAGATAACAAGAAGTACTTATAAACACAAAGTTATTTAAGTCAGAGGTGCTAATTGCAAAAACTACCTCAGTTAGTTTTTCTTAGTTCCCCCTCAATTCTACTATTAACATATTTTGGGCATAATACTGACAGAAAAGTATAAAAGGCTTTGTGGTTTTCTGCTCTCTCATCTCCCATCTTAAAAGGCACATGCTGCAAAAGGAAGTTATTACTAAACATTTTGCTAACATGGAAAAATATCTGTTTATAAAAATATCCATTTTTAAGTTAGTTTCCATAGCGGATTAGAGAAGTTTAAGAATGCACAATACCTCTATTTTTGGGGGGAAAAAATAATTAAGAGGATTCTGTAAAGGAGATTATCCATTTTGACTGTATTTTAAGAGCTTAAGACAATTTCTTATACAAGTAATCCTTGATCTTACGACCACAACTGAGCCCAAAATTTCTATTGTTAAGTGAGACATTTGTTAAGTGAATTTCCCCCATTTTACAACCTTTCTTGCCACAGCTGTTAAGTGAATCACTGCAGTTGATAAGTTAATAACCCAATTGTTAAGTGAATCTGGCTTCCACATTGACTTTGCTTATCAGAAGATTGCAAAAGGTGATCACATAATCTTGGGACACAGCAACAGTCATAAATATGAATCAGTTGCCAAGCATCTGAATTTTGATCATATGATCATGGGGATGCTGCAAAGGTTGCAACTTTGAAAAACGATCATAAGTCATTTTTTTCACTGCTGTTATAACTTTGAACAACTAAACGAACTGTTGTAAGTCGAGGACTACCTACCTGTATATCTTTTAAGACTGATTTAAGTAACAGAGTGAACATACTGAATAAATAACCACACTAGCTGAATTTATACAAAGTGAGGCTAAACAAATCAAAAGCATTATGTTTCTCCTCTGCCTTTAATACTATCCAAGGCATCTTTTTATTTTGTTGGAGGAATTCAACATTTAAATGTACCCTGTGTGAAATGCATTCTTTCATTTAACCTGAATCTGTCATAATTCAGCATGATTGGATGATTCTTATTTTCTCTACACTAACTACACCTGTACACATCTCTATTATACTTTATTTGCTTTTTAAAAAAACCAAAATACCCCAAATATTACAATATTTCCTTAGAAGTGACTATTGCTCTTCTCTGTAACTTTTCCAGCTCTATATTATTCTTTACGAACTATAGTGCACCGAATGGTATACATCATTTCAGGGCTGATCCCCTTCTCTATTCTCTAATCCCGGTTTTATTTTTAATTCATTTCTTAGTGACCTCAACTTGCCTTTTATCTGGACATGAATTCTCCTAATCTGTGAATGATATTGTTTTGTTAAAAAGTCATCGTGCTTGACCCTGTTTTGAAAACCAAGATGGGCTTTAATTGATCCAACCTTTCTCTGCTTCAAGTTTAATTAACAGAATAACAAAACAGCAGAATAGCAAAGTTGAAAGAGATCTTGGAGGTCTTCTAATTCAACCCGCTGCTCAAGCAGGAACCCCTATACCTTTTCAGACAAACTTCTTAGAAGTTTCCATCCATTGCTTCTTGTTTTGCCTTCAGGTTCTTTGGAGAATAGGCTGACCCATTCTTCTTTGTGACAGTGCCTTAGATATTGGAACACTGCTATCATGTCACCTATAGTCCTTTTCATTAAGCTAGACATATCCAATTCCTCAACCATTCTTCATATGTTTTAGTGTCCAGTCTCCTAATCATCTTGTTGCTCTTTCTAATTCTTTATAGAACATAGAATAGAGTTGGGAAGGACCTTGGAGGTCTTGTAATCCAACCCCCTCCCTATTCAAGCAGGAGATCCTATGCGATTTTATAACAGGAAACTCTATTATAAAACGCTTTATCCTAGCTGGGTAGGTTCAAAGTGTAATGTATTGAATTACATAGAATTGTTGAAAAAACGGTCATAAAACTATCAGTTAAAGTGCCAGACTTGCTGTTTGCAGACTCATTATAAATATGTTTAAGCGGAAGGATACTTGAATCCTATTGGCTGCCGCCTATTGATGAATGTATAAATAAAGGTGGAGCAGTAATTAACTAGGCTTCTGTTTAATCTTGAATAACACAAAGCATGACCACCAGAGTTTTACCTCCTTCTGCAAGAAGAGCCGGGTGAGAAAAGAACTAGCCAATGTTGTTGTAAATCTCACTTTCTTGGGGACAAGTTCAACTCTTTTTCGCGCCTACCTGGTACCTGCCGGTTAGCAACTGACTGCGAGAGGGAGTACACAGGGGCTGCGTATAATAGCGCTCCAGACGTACTCCGTCGGCACCCAGCGCGTCCAAGTTCGGGGTGAGGATCTGGGAGCCGTGCCAGCCCACGTCGTTCCAGCCGAGATCGTCGGCCAGGATAAAGACCAGATGCGGCGACGTGTTTGGAGACCCTGCATTCAGACGACACAGTTGCATTAAGACCTGCAACCCCAGGAAGAGGAGTCGCCGAACCATCGCTTCTTGCCTGATCAAGGAGGAACTGGGTCGATCGCCCGCCTATAAGGAAGAACTATGATGGAGAGGCGGGACCCACCATCAAATTTAGCGTATCCGCTCAATCCGGATACGGCTAATGTAAAGCGGCTTCGCCCACGGCAGGGGTAGGCAACCTCGGCTCTTTTATGACTCGTGGACTTCAACTCCCAGAATTCCTGAGTCAGCTATGCTGACTCAGGAATTCTGGGAGTTGAAGTCCACGAGTCATAAAAGAGCCGAGGTTGCCTACCCCTGGCCCACGGCAATGAAAGGAGGCGGGACTTGGAAGCCCGATGGTTCGCTTGAAGCGCCTTTTTCTGGATAAACTTCACCGAAGTGCAGTTGGGAGGATTGGGCCCATGGTGTGATGAACTGAATATTTGGTGGAGAATACAACCCCGAGAACCCGCTGGCCTGCTTTGTGCACCTTAAGCTATGCCCAGTTCCCATAATAATAAAAAAAAACCCCATTCAGAGAGCAGGTTTGCACCAGTGCAATCTCGCTGGAAGACAACTTCTAGTATCTTTCGTCCTCCGCTTTGCTGAATGGGGCTGTGGCTGTAGTGAGCTGTTGGAGGTACACAATTTGCATCTTGGAGATAAAAAGGTGAGATTAGCCAGCTGCGAATTTAACTGTAATATTGGCGTAAACTTCAGGGAACTGTAATCCAAGGATGGTCTGATGTAAACTTTGTGGCAGGATTCTACCAAACTATTTTTTTTCTTGCTGCAATGTACAGTATTTCAGTTAGTGGTCAGGAAGTGTAATAATCACTCAACACTATTTCATCCACAGACCCTTTGTTGCTATTTTCTTACAAAAATCTGTTGAAATAAAACATGGAATTAGTAATGACTATTGTATTTATCAGAGAAAATATATAAATATTAATCTAAACATTAAAGAGTTGGCTTTTAGGCCAATATTCACAGCTGATTTATGATTATCCAGTCAATGAAATTAGTCAATAGATAAGGTATGTTGTCCATTTGACACATTACCTTATATACCATATACTGTGTGTGTGCTATCCCGTTCTCCCTTAATTCTATATCTGTGTATCTATATAGATACCTGTCTGTGTATCTATATAGATACCTGTCTATACTGTGTGTGTGCTATCCCGTTCTCCCTTAATTCTTTGTTTAGCAATCCAAATTTTAAAAATATAAATGATGTCGCAGTTGCGACTGCTGCCTGTGGATGGCTCTAGTTTGAGCTGATACAGGCAAAAGATTTCTTTCCCCCATATTTGGGTCGACAGAGTGCATCAAAAAGCACTCAAGGTAATTCTTCTCCCCTGTCTCTTCCCTCCCTGACACAGCTGACAAAGTGAGAAAGAGCCTGTGGCCTAGAGGTTAACACAGCTGCTTAACATGCAGGCAGCCCAGGTTCAAATCTCAGAAGGGTATAATACATTTGATCTGTAGAATTCAGCTGCATGTTTGTCCTCAGTGCTTCATCAATTTTTTTATATTATCTTATATCTTATATATATAAATAAAAATGTAAATGTTTGTTTGTTCAAATTCTTAAATCTCCGAAAGTTCTTCACCGATTGCTTTGAAATTTTGACACAACGTTGCATTCGAATACACGCGTGTTTTTATATACCTATATTATATAGATGTCACAGCTGTGACAGGTAAAAACATGCTTTTCTTGAAAAACAGCGCCATCTGTTGGACATAAAAGCAACACACACTTTTACCAGACTGAGCCACAGCAACGCGTGGCTGGGTATAGCTAGTAGATAATATAATAAAGGGTTAGTAATTTTATCTGGCACTTGACATTAATAGCTAGTTTCACCTCTAAAAAGGTATTTTATTTATTGATAGCAAAACTCATGGACTCTATCTTATAAGAACCTGAGTATGTATGCCTTTTTTTT
>NW_015386773.1:353341-355074 GCF_001527695.2 Protobothrops mucrosquamatus | reverse complement strand
ATCATGATCATTCAATTTGCAGATAAAAAGAACAATGACAACAGCATCATATGTCATCCAAGAATCAGTTCATTTATATAAATATTCTGGGCCAGAAAAGAGAAGAGAAACATTTTTTTTAAGTGAGAGCAAACCATAAGAAATGAAAACAATAAAGTCTGCTTAAATATTTGGTCAACAATGATTTCTGCAGTAAGCATGGCCAATTTCTACAGTTCACTTTAATAAAATGATGGCTGAGAAGATAATGAGAGATGCTTATAAATGCTATTGGAGAATAAAAAGAGTGAACCCAACTGAACATGAGTTAAGAGCCTTTTTGGGGGGATTAATTTATGGCAATAAGGGCGGCAAAAAGTAGTTATTACTGTGATCTTATTGCATCACAGAGTGCCCAACTGGTGGCCCTATTTCAGAATAACCAGGTTCCCCCTTTATTAGAAGGTGTCACAGAAATATCTGCAGGGCTGCAATGAGGACTATTCTAGATATCCATTAAATTGGATTCATTGTGAGGTGGACACTGGCTCTATAGGTCATTTGGATTTGGCCAAGGCACAATCATGCCCAGTTAATCGGAGAAGAGTTTGAACTCTGCCTAGAGGTGCACTTTCCCAGTGAGAATTGATGCACAACATGGGGGTCAATTTGGTCATCTTTGCTATATTTGTTCTTCATTTTTAAAATTTTGTAAATTATTTACAAAATTATTTTATTTTATTTTATTTTGTAAATCAGTTGTTGGGATTTGGGCATCTTATGGATGATCATAATACAAATTTATTTATGTTGCAAAAGATCAGTGTCTATATTAAAAGTTTAAAGAAATAAATAAGACTGTGGCTATCAAAATCAGCTACTATGGGACACCTGATAATATAAATTGAGTATACTCTTGCTTTTGGTTGATTCCAGTACATGCAACCCTCATCTATATAACTCCATATTGTCCCTATAAACTGTAATTAAACTCTGCCTATAAAAGAAGCACATTTAAATACAACTAATCTCCCCAGTGCTTATCTTCAACATTATTCATCTGATACTCATAAATGTATAATTTATAAATGGAACAAATAGTTTGCATGAAGATTAATACAGCAATTATAACTAGAGCCTTGAGTATGATCTGACAGCAGAGGTGTGAATGGTTTAATGGTCCCTTCTATCTTAATTGCATAGAAGACACTTCACTACCCTGAATATATAGAAAGGAGACAGTTAAAGTTGTTCTGACCTGATCAGCATCAGCATTTCATTACACATGTTTTATGATGAATATATGTAAAAAAAGGTTTATTTCTAGGTTTCATGAGAACTGTTAAAATTCGGTAATTCTATTAAGTATGGGGGAAAGGTATGCTGTAATTGAAGACTTGAATTTGGCTGACAAGTTATATTGTACATTTTCTTTTATATGAATGTATTAAGTTCATTTTATTGGTTTATTTATTTGGATAGTTGAAAAAAAATGGAATAAATAAATAATGAACAAATTCACTCTTAAATGTTAACTCAATATCCTGGTAATTTTAGGGGACTTCCGGTGGCAGGCGCCTTCGCTGGACGCAGCTGTTTGCTGCTCCCGCCTGTTTCTGCGTAAAAGCCGTTCTGACAGCCTGCATCAGCTGTCAAACGGCTTGATACCTTTCCCCTGGGCATAGGGGGAAAGGTGAGCTGCCCGAGGTAGGAGTTGAGTTCCCGAGTCGTCCCTTGTGGACGATGTAGGTGAG
>NW_015386773.1:345271-349354 GCF_001527695.2 Protobothrops mucrosquamatus | reverse complement strand
TCAAAATAAGCATAGAATGGTGGAATATAAGTTAGGTTTTTAGATAAAAAATTCTTTCTTTATACATATATATATATTTCACCTACTTATGTAGAATAACACTTTGTGGAGTTAGGGATATTAATACAAGGTTACTTTTAGTTGAATAGTATCCTGGGATTAGGTTTGGGAAGTCCGGGTGGGGGGTGGGGGGGGGTTTTCAATTGTGATGTATTTGTGATGTGTTTTTTTTATGTTGAAAACAATAAAAAATTCTTTGAAAAAAAAAAAAAATATCCTGGTAATTTAAACAAAGATATGACATTTTACCCCTAAAGACAATATTTCACAAATTCACGTTTCAAATACTTGTGCCAAATTTATTTTTCTAAAGATACATAGTCAATAAAATATTGTGTATATTTCATTATTAGTTCTAAAAAGTCTTTTAGGTGGTTAAATTAAATGCAACATCTGCAAATCATTTTAATTTATGTTCTTGATTTCATAATTTAACTTCTGAAAATGTATTTTCTGGTATTTTCTTTGCTAATTGTAATTGTAATAGAAATAAAGAAGGCAAGAGGTGACCAGACTTATTTCCTTCATTATAGTATATTTTTGTGATCAAAATCTGTTTATACTCTGTGATGCATTCTCAAAGATAATTCCCAAAGATCATAAGGACTAGCCCAGGGGTAGGCAACCTTGGCTCTTTTATGACTCGTGGACTTCAACTCCCAGAATTCCTGAGCCAGCATGGCTGGCTCAGGAATTCTGGGAGTTGAAGTCCACGAGTCATAAAAGAGCCAAGGTTGCCTACCCCTGGACTAGCCCAACCTATTTTATCTTGTGAGGAAAATAAAAGGAGGCAATGAAGGACAATAAAAAAACCTCTCTGTTTTTAGTGTACCGAAATCTGTCAAAAGATATGTGTAATCTTTTAATAGCATGATTTATTTGCTAAATCACTTGTGAATGCTGGAATAGATCCAAATTATACACAGAAAAACTACTCGGCTGCATGAGAGCACAGCATCTGCTGCAATCTGCTTTAACTGCCACCTTAAAATACACAGGAGGCCATACTTGTGCAGTACTTTCAAATTAATTATTCTTCATTGGCTGTTTTTGACTAATTGCAAGACGACCTTCTAAAATAAATTCCTTTCATAGTTAAGCAAAGATATGACATTTTACCCCTAAAAACAACCAATATTTCACAGATTCATGTTCCAAATACTTGTGCTAAATGTATTTTCCTAAAGATACAGGCAAGACAATATTTTTTGAAACTGTTTCCCCTTTTTACAGTAAAATATTTAATGAACTAAATAAGGTCACAATCATATTGTTAGCTGATTAGAAACTGATTACAAAATTACAGAATTGCCTTTGCTAAGCAATATGGTTGTAAAGTGTGACATCACATGACCATGCCACTTAGCAATCCAGCTCCAGCAGTCCCAGCTGTTGTTAAATGAGGACTGTAATTGCNTTCCAGTAATACAAAAACAGCAGCTTTGCAAAATCCTTGTTTTCTTTTTAACATACTGTTTTGCAAGTTGTAATTCTTCTCCCTTTTCCCCTTGATTTTTAAAGATATCAGTGGACAGTAATATCTGCCTTAGATCAGAATTACTCATCAATTATTTAGAGATGAGCTATTATATTTCTGGCACATAATCAAACACTTCACACAATAAAGGTACAGGTAATTTGGATATAGACATACAGATAAAATCAGTGTTCTTAAAATCAGTTTGGAGGAGCCTACTAAACACTACAGTATTGAATGTTTTAAGTATGTAAACATGCTTTTTTCCCCTCTTGAATATTTCCTGATGGACAATTATTATTGTTACTGACATTTTTGTTACATTTTCCCCCAAATGAAATGCAAATATTCACATGTTTTTTTTACTCCAGACAAGCTCTTTCAAATGAACTTTCGTATTTTCTATCTTATGTAATTCAAGTCACATAGATTTCAAATATAGCAATATTTCAAATCAAGTTAATCCCATCTTAATTGTCAATCATGACAATTATGTGATCCTTTATTTATACTTTAGAAGTTCTGCCTTTCTTTTGAAGACGTGTTCTTGTTGGTTCAGTCATTACCAGTGGTTCTTGAACAAGAGTTGCTGGGTAATTTTTGCCTAGCAACTCAACCTCCAGCTTCTGTCCAACTTTACTGAGTTCCATAGGAACATATGCAAAAGCCAGACTTTGCTGAATACTATAGCTGTAACATCCAGATGTGGTGTTGCCAATAACCTGAAAAATTAAAATTTGTCACTATAGATTTATAGAATAAAATACAGTTGATGCAATTTGTGTTTCTAAATATTTAACCTCTAACATACATAGTGTGCAATAAAATCAAATATATGATATTAGTTTAAACACAGTGACAAAATACTGAGATTATATTGATGCTTAGATGATATAATTCTGTTTGGGCCATCTTTGTCCAATGTGGAAAATATTGCAAGTTAATTCCTATGCTTGACAAAAAATCTACTAGAGGCTAAATATTGTCTGACTACCGTAAATGCTACAATCCCATCTCAAGTGGGAGGGGTCAGACTGAGAAATGCTGATTTACAGCAAATATAGTATACATGCACCCACACCTTCTACTTTCTGAAAAGCACATTAGTTTTGCAACTAAATCTACTGAAAATGATAGCCATTTTAAAAAATGGAAGTAAATACAAAGGAGGTTCCAGAAAAATGTTCTTCAATTATTTGAACTAAAATCTGCTTGCCTTGTTATTATACCAGACACTTTCATTTCCTTCAGGATCAACATCATCTGTTTTCAAGGTGAGACACACAAGTTTTCGTTCAAGCCCCTTTTCTTTAATCTGTTTCAGTGCTTTCTTTCCTATGAAGTCTGCTGGCTGGGGAAAAATGATAGTAAGTGATTAGTAGACTCTGACAAGGCTATAGATGTAGGTTTTTGAGAATTAACTGGAAATTAATAAATAGTCAGGTTTCAGGTTTGGACATAATGTGGAAGACAGCATTGGTTGTGCTTGTTTGCAGAGTCAGGATGGTGGGGGATGTCCAATGTCTGGAGGCTGAGTTTTGATGGAGAAGAATAGGTTTAGGGCAGGCTGAAGCACAGCAAAATTGAATGGCTGTTGGTCCTTGGCCTCCTGGTACTAGGAACATTCCATCTTTTAACTAAACATCATGGCATGTTCTTATTTGAAACTGGGTGTTGTCTTCCTTGACTCTCAGCTCTTTTTAAAAAAGCAGGTTGCAAGCTATGGGTCGGAAGGCCATAAAGTTCTGTGACACATAAGCCTGTCTACAGTTGGAAGCCTGATTGCTAAGTGAAACTTGGATGCTTCTGAATAGTTAATGGAACGCAGACCAATTGGAAGGCTTCCCAAAAGCATTTAATTAGTTTCTTGTTTTTATCCATAAGGACTTTTTATGGAATAGTGAGTTCAACAGGAATAATTTTATCAAGAGATGGCACTTCCACTAGTTATTGGAATAGAATAGAGATGGATGCCTATGCTCCTGCCTCCAGAATTGCAATTTAAATTGGTTAGATTTCAAAGAAGTGCCTGTGCCAGATTGTCATTCTGAAGCAATTATATATTCAACACAGTGGAGAAAACCTTGTAGCAGTTCCACAACCTAAGCAACAGATTCAGACGAGCAGCTTTTCAACCGGTCTTTTTTTCAATGGAAAAACAAAATATTATATCTCCTCAGCAAGGGGTCAAAATAAAAAGGTAGGAAGAAAACTACGACACCTTTTCCTTTCCATAGGTACATAGTATTAAGAAATATTGTGAATACTACTACATTCATTATCCCTCCCTCCTATTTATTTTAGCTTTTCTCTGCATTAGTCAGAAGTGAGGGCTATGCTATGAAAAATCATGATCATTCAATTTGCAGATAAAAAGAACAATGACAACAGCATCATATGTCATCCAAGAATCAGTTCATTTATATAAATATTCTGGGCCAGAAAAGAGAAGAGAAACATTTTTTTTAAGTGAGAGCAAACCATAAGAAATGAAAACAATAAAGTCTGCTTAAATATTTGGTCAACAATGATTTCTGCAGTAAGCA
>NW_015386773.1:298962-342703 GCF_001527695.2 Protobothrops mucrosquamatus | reverse complement strand
TTTCCCCTTTTTACAGTAAAATATTTAATGAACTAAATAAGGTCACAATCATATTGTTAGCTGATTAGAAACTGATTACAAAATTACAGAATTGCCTTTGCTAAGCAATATGGTTGTAAAGTGTGACATCACATGACCATGCCACTTAGCAATCCAGCTCCAGCAGTCCCAGCTGTTGTTAAATGAGGACTGTAATTGCAATCACATGACTATAGCTCTTTGCCATTTTGTAATTGTGAGATGGTGCCAGTCATATGACCATGGACAATGTAATGGCCAGAATTCTGAGGACTGTTTTAATAGCGCCAAGGTAAGTTTCAATGGCTGCTGAACGTGTGGTTGTTAAACCAATCCATTTTAAGGCAAAGGCTTTGCTTTTCTAGTCAACTATTTTTCAATTACGCTCTCCTTCCATTAAATAGCTTCTTCCCAAACAGGTAGGGAGTCCTTGAGTTACCACCATTCTGTCAATCCTTTCAGTAAACCTGACAGAATGAGCTAATTCTATTTCATTATAAGGCTACATGAACAGAATCTCACAAGTCTAAAAGTACAAATATCCTGCCATCTCTTTTTACAGCCTGATCAATTAAGTTGGGTCCTTCCAAAATTTCTTTCTCTGACTCAGGTTTCTCCCTCTCTTGTTTCCTAAGTAGTGTATCTTTCCCTGGTCCCTCAAGGTCATTCCCACATACAGTACCATTACACAGTCATTTAGCAATCATTTGAAGCAATGGAGTTGATGAATTCATGGTACTTATGTCCGGTCCTGAAGTTACAGTCACTGAAGTGCTCTCTTGGTCATGATTTCAAAATTCAGGCACGTCACATCCTCCCCTCACTTATGAAGGGCACTTCAGCTTCCCCGCTGCCTATTTCATCTCCCATCTCTGCTCTTTTGACTGCCCTGTATACCAGCACTCCTCAGTGGCCCTGGCATAGGGATTGAAGAAAGGGCCAGAGACTTTCAGCAGTCTTAGCTAGGCCATGCCTCCTTGCAGAGACTGGGTGGCAAGAGTTGAAGAGGAGGCAGTCCATTACCTTACTGAGGCTTGGGCCTAGCAAAGATCAAGCCAGGTGTGACTTGGATCAGGGTGGGATTCAGTTATGGATGGCAACAGGGAGTGCTAGGTTGCTGTCACTAAGCAATGTGATTACATGATGTTGCACTTCATTTAACATCGCATTGCTTAGCAATGGACATTCCAGTCCCAATGGTTGTTGTAATTTGAGGACTATCTATAGCTATGATTCTTTCTAACATTCTGTCCCATCACCATCACTCCCTGGCTCTGGAGTAAGTTTTGCTCAGCACACTTATTCTTTCCTGTTTGTTCTCCCCCTGTCCATGGGGCACTTCCATGGATTTCAACACTTTACTTTTCTGCTACCAGATCCCATTTGATTCCTGCATTATTGTTCTCTCTGAATTAGTAATTGGACTACACATTATCATTCAGATGGTCTACAGTGCCAGAACAGTATCTATTTCTACTGTGATGTCTCTGAATTCAGTCACAAAGCCAAGAAGCAACAGGAGAAAAAGAAAGGAAATAAAAAGCACTGTGTGTGTGTGTGTGTGAGAGAGAGAGAGAGAGAGAGAGAGAGAGAGAGAGAGAGAGAGATCAGTATGAGTATGAGAGGACCCCGTGTCAGGGCAGATTTAGAGGTCATGCAATTAGTACCATTTTGGATTCTTTAAAATAATAAATGAAGAATATTGCAAAACCTCTGAAACCTTTCTTGTAATTTGTTCTAAATAAGTAGTAAAAATTGTTCAAACATTTAATATTTTTCTACCATATTAGAATATTTTTCTATTTGCTATATGTTATTTCTCTTTTTAATTAAATTTATAATTAGATTATATTTTATGAGAGAGTGTTGCTTTATATTTAAAAGAAAAGTTTTTAATTTTAACAACTGGAATCCTGAATTCTGGCTGGCAAAGCAAAATACTAAGTCCATATTTCAAGTCTTTGAATCCAATTAATTCTCCCCAATTTTTTCTTTACAAGTTTTTCTTTTCTTTTAAGGCTTAGAATATGTACACTTCTGCAAATGTGCTTATCATTGAATACAGTAAAATATTTAGAAAGCCCAACTTTACATTAGGAAATTATCTCTCAGAAATAGTTTCATTACTCGTATAGAATACTGAACTAGGACAAATATTAATTGCATTAAAAATGAGCCCAATTCATATTCAATGGGATAGGAATCCAAAGCTTCTATCATCATACTAAACATCCTAAGTATGTAAGGAGAAAGTTCTGACCAATATTATTTTTAAAATAAAATTTTCCAAACTGATCACCTCCAGATATGCTGAACTTCACTTCCCCTAATATTGCTTTGCTGGGATATTTCCTAGATAACATGGATGTGCAAGTGTAAATGTATGTGTATATGTATACATGCACGCACACACACACACAAACACACAAAAAGGAGAGATAATTTAAAAATGAGAAATGCTAGGGAGAAATTTCTCATTCTCCAAGATGATTATCCCAGCTTTTATGGTAAAACTGAAAACTTCTAACTTAAACACAACAGAAAATCTGGTATTGTAAGTTTTAATTGCATCTCACATAGCAAGTTCTAGTTTAATAGTACTAAATAAATAACAATGTTTGCAAATTGTAAAAAAATTCCAACCCTCATTTCCTGATTTGACCACCATATTAATAGCCAGATAATTATGCATAAATCATTATAATTATGCATAGATAATTAATCTGTAGTAAAACAGCTGTGTGCAATTTTGTATCGGAACTTCTTATTTTAGCTAGGTTTGAATTGTATAAAGGAAACTGCTTTGATCCCCAAATTACTTGGAAAGTGCCAAAAAATGAAATTAATTAGTAGATCACATTATAGTTTGTTATCTACTAAAATAGCAGCATGGACTGGGAAATGAGACAGAAGGAATGAACACTGCTACATACACCAAGGTACACTACTGTTGAAGCATATAATTATCTGCTGTTGTTTTGTAGATTCAAATATAACTATTTGCAAACAAAGGAAGAAAGAATAAGTAATTAAAGTGTAGTAGAAAAAAATAAAACCCACCTTATTTAATTTGATAAAATATTGCAGTCCAGCTTCCAGAGGATTGGTGTCACAATTCATCTGTTAAAAAAAAGGTGCAATAAAAAACCACTAGGTGGCATATTTTTTCTCATTTCTTGTGATGTCCAGCAAATGAAACCTATATTTTACATTAATAAAATGTTTATTTTATTAAATTAGCATAGTTCTTAATAAAATGTATATACTAATCTTATACTATTCCCATTAAAAATAAAATGTAAGCTTCAACATCCATTGCAAAATCAACAGTGCATAAATGATAAAGGAGCTGTGATCATTATGATAAAAGCACATTTTTTAAAGCAAGACAAATCAGGAAACCCATAAAATTACCTTTACTCAATCAGACCAATGAAGGTTATTTCTATGTGAAAAGCAGCTCTTCCTAGGACTTTAAAAATGAACTTTTCTGTAGGTTTAGCTAGAGATGCTAGTGATTAAACCTAAATATTTTACATGTATGCTACAGCATTAGACAAATATATGTTACAAATTCTGTCTGGATTTCTGGTGTTCTAAGTGGCATCTTGGTTCTCCAGACATTGGAGAATTCCTATTCAGGGGCTGGTTATTCAGTAGAAGGCTCACAACCACTAATTAGCTAGATTGATTATTTTATTCTAGGCTAGAATAAAGTAATATAAAATAGAAAAATAGTGCGGTTCACAGCAAATGGAGTACCCACATTGTACCTGATGAATACGTGTGTGTGTGTGTGTGTGTGTGTGTGTGTGTGTGTGTGTGTGTATGTCATCATCATTTTAGCCATTGTCTATCCACTGCAGGATGAACATGCATCTGCCGCATGTTTCCAACCAACACAGTCCTGGGCTTACTTTTACCAATTGGGCCTGCAATACTTGCTGATGTCGTTGTTCCATCTTGTTTTAGGTCTCTTTCATGGATGCCTTTTATCAAGTGGGATCCATTCTATGACTGCTTTGGTCCACCTGCCATCAGTTCTTCTTCTTGCTGTGAAACCAGCCCATTTCCATTTCAATTCTTTTACTCTCTTGAATTGATGATATTGTATACTATTGTTTGTTCTCTAACATGTGCATCTATCTTGTCTTGTAATGCTGAGCATGTATCTTTCCATGGCTCTTTGCACCACTTGTAACTTTTGTATTGATTGTGAGGTTAGAGTTCATATTTCACTGGCATATGTTAGAGCAGGTAGCACACACTGATCGAAAACTTTTCAGGCATAGGGAGAGGTTGTTGTTGAAAATCATGCTTAGCTTGCCAAATGCCTGCCAACCACATTTAACACAACTTTCAATTTCCTTTATTGTATCACCTTCCATTAAGACCTGTTGGCCAAGGTATACGTAGTGGTCAACTACATCTAGTTCTTCTCCAGATATATATTTTTTCTTTCTTTGGTGAATTTATTAAACATAACCTGGCTCTTTTTCAGGTTTATTTTCAAGTCAAATGGTTCTCCTGCTTTGTGCAGCTCTTATATGTGTCTCTTGTAGCTCTTCTGGGTCTTGTGAGAACAACACCAAATCTTAAGTGATTTAAATAGGTGCCATTGATTTTTATTCTATGTTTTGTCCAGTCTAGTTTGCAAAATACTTCTTCAAGGCAGGCTGAGAAAAGGATAGGTGATATTGTAACGCCTTGTCGTATACCTCGTTCTATGTTGATTTCCACTTTAAGATCTTTAAGGCAAATTTTGCCATTCCTTTTTCATATATTGATTATAGTAAGTTTATGTAAGCCTACTCCTTGGATGAGCAATGCCTTAATTATTGCTTGTTGGAATACTGAGTCAAACGCCTCTTTGTAGTCAATGAAAGCCATGCACAAATGCATGGTGTACTCGATGTGCCTTTCAGTGACTTGATGAACAACAATTTCATTCCTAACCAGAAGTGTTATTTGCTTATGAAGCCAAAAAGGTACCATCTTACAGAAGAAGAACATGGATTGCAGAAGTAGTTTTATCTGTATTAAGTCTATGCAACAATGGGTTAAAGAGGAAAAAGTAATTCTGAGTGTGTGCACATATGCATGTACATTATACATGTCAATATCTTCTTAGTGTGTGTATGTGCACGGGTGCACACACGCACACAAGGGATTATGCTGCACGTGTGTGAAGACACAGCCTCTATAAGGAGTTACTGACAGATGTGCTGTGATTGTCCTTCAAATCCAAACAACTTGCACAATCCAATCAGTTGGTATGCAGTTAAAATACATACTTGCAAATGTATGCTTTATAGAAACAGTGCTGTGTAGTTATATAAAATTAAAGAAGAAAGGTGATTTGGAGCAAATGAAGTACCCACATTGTATCTGATGACTACTTTTGATCTATTTTTCCTAGATTTCAATCCTCATTTTGTTTCACAAATTTTTGGAACTTAATTTTGTTAAATGGTAAGCAGCACTGAAATGCTTGTTTAATTCTGTTTGATTTTTGAAAATTGTGATCTGTAATTTCTTTAAAAAGAGAGCACCAATCATCAACATTAATATGTACTGGTAATCCTTGCTTACTGCCTTATGCAGCAACCATTGGAATTTATGATGGTTGAAAATACCCCAAAACTTGGCAACCAATCTTTGAATTTATAGCTGTTGCAATTCACACAAAAGCACACACTGGAGAAAGATTCCATATGATTCTCTTTTTATGTATCTTTGCTCTATGCGGGTTATAGAGAGAAAGATTTAAATTTAGGTTTTATTATTTGTGCCTTCCTCTTGATTTTTTTATTAGCTGCAGTATGTTTGTGCATGTGTGTGAGAAAGAGGGAGGACAGTGTGCATAGGTATAAGGAAATATTTTCTTAATTTAATTTAATTTAAATATATTTGTTTTTAATTATTTCTCTATGAGTAATAATTGTTACTCTAACACAGGGCTTTTCAACCTTTTCACCCATTGTACCACTTTTAGGATATGGCAATATCCGAGTACCACCAGTCACTTAGCAAGGTGTCAAAACTTGATGACCAAAAAAAAAAAAAAAGGAAAAAAGTGATAAAGTACAGGTAGTCCCCGACTTATAACAGTTTGCTTAGTGACTGTTCGAAGTTACAATGACACTGAAAAAAGTGCTCCCCAAGCCACAACCGAGCAAGACACCTGTCTGCCCACCCGGCGGCGCTCTTCCTCCTGTCCGAGGTTTTCATTGTGAGCATTTTTGTCGAGGATTGGCAGCGGGGGTGGGGTGGGGGGTGTTTGGTTTTATTCCCCCCATCTGCTGGGTGGTTGCAGCAGGTTTTGGTCACTTCACATGACCCTGGGACACTGAGACCATCATAAATATGAATCAGTTGCCAAGCATCTGAATGTAAATCACAAGACCCTGGAGATGCTGCAACATTCCAGCTGATCGGCGCTTCTTCTGGGCTCAGCGGAAGCACCAGGATCAGCGCCGAGCTCCAGCTAGAGCCTGGCGCTGATCCTGGCACTTCCGCTGAGCCCTGACAGCCCTGCAGCTCCAGCCATCTCTCACTCAGGCTTGTGTGGTGCTGCCACCGGTTCAGCTCATTCCCCTCCCCCACTACCACTTTTCTAGAATGCTCGCGTACCACCTGCCAGGTGCCAATGTACCACAGGTGGTACCCGTACCACTGGTTGAAAAGCCCTGCTCTAACATACCTACCATACTCCTGCCTCCTGTTTTTTCCACAAAAAACATCCCTTTGAGGTGGGTTGGGCTGAGAAAGAGTATCTGGCCCAAAGTCATCCAGCCAGCTTTCATGCCTAAGGGAGGCCTAAAACATCCCTGGTATCTAGGCCAGCACTTTTACAAACAAGACTGGCATGACCATACGCATGCGCACATGCACATACATGCACACATACACATAGTTGTGGGATTCAGCCGGTTTGTACCGGTTCAGTAGAACCGGTAGCTAATATTTTGTTGACTTTGGCAAACTGGCTGAAGCCCTAGTTCTTTTTCTCAAGGCCCAGAATAGACTGCTAGAAGTGCATGGATGCCACTTCTGGAAGTCCGTTCTGTGTGTCGGAGGCCTGGGGGAGACTTCCCAGATCCAGAACGGCCCACTGGAAGTGCATGGATGCTGCTTCTGAAAGTCCATTCTGGGCCTTGGAGACCCAGGCCCAGAATGGACTTCCAGAAGCTGCGTCCAGGCAGAGAACCAGTTGTTCAGGTATTTGAATCCCACCACTGCATACACACACACATCAAAGACATGGTTTCCAACCTCTGCTCCCCAGGCACGAAAAGCCTTTTCTAGCCGTAATGTATTCATTGCGTATGTTCCAAAGTTGTCAATTCCTTCTTCACATCCAGCATCCATGATTGTAGAATATAAAGCTGCAGTATCTTCTCGTTTGTGGTACAATTCCCATCCTAGTTCACCTATAATACATCAAGAATAATATAGATTTTAACTAGGATTAAATTATAGCCATCAAACTTTAATCTGAAAAGAAATTTAGAATGATCTTTTTTATAGCTAGTCTATTTGATATCACTTTACATTTTTAGAAAAACCAACTAGTTTATTTATGAGACTAATAATAATTTCCTTTCACTTACCTGTATAAGAAATTCTAATTGCAGTTACATGAATGTTACCAATGCTTAAATGCTTGGACTGTAGAAAACTAAATGCAGCATCAGTAAGATCTTCAGAAGTTAATTTCTGGAGAACTTTCCGTGCATATGGACCTGCTACACCCAATACTCCAATTTCATCTGTAACGTTTTTGATGTCAACATTGTATTGTCCTCTAAATGCCTCTTCTTCAATCCATCTGTGTATAAAATAGATTTATTAGATCAGAACAAAATAATATTTAAAATATTATAGGACTAGAAATTCTATAGAAAGTTAATTTTGACAGACACCCATTCTTTTAGAATTACCAAAGAGTCAGTGGAGTAGATGGTGCTAAAAAGGTCGGAAATAATGCAGTCTCCTCCTTCTGTGTTACCTGTTTTTGTATTGTTTTTTTACTACTAGTTTTTTTTTAAGATTTCTGTCCTAACTGGCAGGCAGGCTGGAAGATTCTAGTTGTGAGAATTCATAGGACAGAACAGGACAGAATTTGTATCTGCTTCTGAGGCAGAAACAGTTTGGAAAAGCAATTCCTGGCTAACTACAGAGATACATAGCATGTTAGCCCAGGGCCTCCCTTGTTGTCTTTTCAACTATACCTAGTCAGTAGATCAAGGGGTATGATGATTGGTGAATCTAAAGCAGGGTACAACTCCAGCAATCACTTCCAGAAAAAAAGATTCCTTAGACTTCTTGGATAAGATTAACACAGCCATTACTTTCTTTATGCCATAAGGAAGGAAAGGTTGAAGAAACAAGCAAAAACTATGCCCATAAGGGTTTTTTAAAAACCTATGACTTAACTGAGGCTATTACAGAATTTTCCATTGCTAATATTTCACCAATGGACAGCTATTAAAATTACTTCTTATTGTACTCATTCAACATATTTACCACAAATATGCCACAAACAAGTGCAGTATCCCTGTATCCACACTCAACTTTCTCACACATTAGTGAACAAGACTTTTGCAGTTTATGAAACCTTATGAACAAATTGCTCCCAAGATTTTACTCTATATATACTCAACCAGTTATGAATTTATCTCTGATAAAACCTATTATTATTTCAAGTTTTTTACAGCCTTTTTTATTTTTTTGAACTGCAATTCATTCCACATTCCTCGGACCACAGGTTACCTTAAAACTTCAGAATTTAAAATTTACGCTGACCTTAAGTCATGAAGCTCTGATCCAGAACCAGTAATTAATAAAAATTCCCCTGGATTCAGATGAGAGACTGTGAGTTCAGCATAGACTTTGCCTTTGAAGGTTAACATATGACTTATATTTGTGAAACCCATCTATGTAGAAAGAAAGTCAAAACTGTAAGTTAAAATCATCAATTATATAGTAGCTTATAATAATGCAAATTAAATTTTTATAGCATAGCACACAAATAGTAGTAGTCCAGCAAAATGCTGTGGACGTAGTATACTTAGACTTCAGTAAGGCATTTGATAAAGTAGACCACAACCCACTCCTTGGTAAGCTAGAAAAAGGTGGAATAGACAACATCACCACCAGATGGATCTGTAGCTGGCTGGCAAACCGTACTCAATGAATAGTCCTCAATGGCACCATATCCAAATGGAGAGAAGTAAGCAGTGGGGTACCACAAGGTTCTGTCTTAGGCCCAGTACTCTTCAATATCTTCATTAATGACTTAGATGAGGGAATTGAAGGGGAACTCATAAGATTTGCAGATGACACCAAACTGACAGGAGTAGCCAACACCCCAGAAGACAAACTCAGGATCCAAAAAGATCTTGACAAACTTGAACAATAGGCCCTATCCAACAAAATGAGTTTCAATGTGGAGAAAAGCAAAGTTTTACATTTAGGCAGGAAAAATCAAAGGTACAAGTACAGATTGGGCGAGACCTGGCTCAAAAACATTAACTGTGAGAGGGACCTTGGAGTCCTAGTGGACGATTACTTGAATATGAACCAGCAGTGTGCAGCAGCAACCCAAAAAGCTAACACAATCCTGGGTTGTATAAACAGAGGCATAGAAGCAAGATCACGCGAAGTATTAGTACCGCTTTATAAAACCCTAGTAAGACCACACCTGGAATACTGCAGCCAATTTTGGTCACCATATCACAAAAAAGATGTTGAGAGTTTGAAAAAATCCAGAGAAGAGTAACTAAGATGATCAAAGGCCTGGAGACTAAAATATATGAAGAACGGCTGCGGGACTTGGGTTTGGCTAGTCTAAAGGAAAGAAGAAATAGGGGAGACATGATAGCAGTATTCCAGTATTTGAGGGGCTGCCACAAAGAAGAGGGGGTCACGTTATTCACCAAAGCACCAGAGGGCAGGACAAGAAACAATGGTTGGAAACTGATCAAAGAGAGAAGCAACCTGGAATTAAGGACAAATTTCCTCACAGTGAGAACGGGGCTGGACTAGAAGACCTCCAAGGTCCTTCCAGTTCTGTTCTATTCTATTCTTATTCTTATTCTACATATTACTGACTTAAGTAGACTTCTTCCTCTGCTGACTTTATACGTTCTTCTCTTTTTTTCCTAATAGAAACATTTTGTATCCAGAATCAATTGGAAAACATTTATTCAGACAAATCTGTGAACTCTTGCACTCTTTGGCAATTCACTAGGTTTGTTTTTTTTTAGAAAATAACAATTACAATAATTTTGTGTTTTCTTTTTATTTATGTTTGAGTGTCTTATGGTTTTAATTGTTATTTTTCTAAGCTGCCCAGAGTCGTGTTTTGTGAGGTGGCCAGGTATATGAATTTGCTAAATAAATACATAGATAAGTAGGTAAACAAACAGCTTACTCTGCTTTTCTTCCTGGTATAGCTTCAACAACTAATAGAATTAGGTCTACATCAGTCTGTTTATGTTGGAATAGATTAAACACTATTTACATGATACCTACTGTATATGCATTGACTATCTCATTAATACATATATGATCCATGCAAACACTACTCCATTCCATAATAAACAGACTAAATTCAAGATGTACTTGTCCTAATGTGGAAACGAGATGAACCCAGAAATAGGCTAACTGCATCTATAACAGGGAGATTACGACCCTGTTATTTTACCACCCTGGAACCAATCTACAGAAAGTATTATTACATCATTGGCTTCTTAAAATGCAAGGGGAAGCCAATTCTAAATCACTTTGTATTCAACTGTGCCCTCTTAGTTAAAAGAAGGAAGCTAGTGGCAATTAAGAAATGTGGTGGAAAATGTCAATACAGTAGGGAAGGCAGTGTGACATGAAGTAAAGTGACTTTCATGGTCCCTGTAGATCCAGATGGATGGTGTTATATTTATCTAGTTGGGATTATTGATTCAACACCTCTGAGTACAAAGTGATCAATGAACGGAATTAACAGTGGACTACTTATTATTGTTACATTATTATTTACCTTTGGGACCACATTTGCAAACAGACGATCCAAAAGTTTAACTGAATCACTGCCTCTGATGCTAAACTTGCCAAAAGGAGTAAGGTCAATCACACCCACTTTTTCTATCACTTGTTGATATTCCCGACTTACAGGTTCAAACCAGTTTGTGCGTCGAAAACTAGGTCTGGAAACACAATATTTCAATGACTGAAAAATGTAGCATATGACTGTTTGTAAATTAGCATAAAGCAACTTATTCAAAAATATCATTTCGGCATTGTTTTTCTTTAAAAATAAATGTCATGTATCTTGATTAATGTATTAATTACTTTTCAGACATAGCTAGTATTGCATTACAATGGGTAATAGAGATCAAATAAAATATATTTTAAACTGAAAGCAAAATACTTGATTTGTTTCAAACAAAAGATGGCATATAATACAGGAATAATATGCTCTTTTAAAGGCACTTTTCATATTTTAAAGAGAAACAAGGAGTCCATATACATATGCTAGATATGCAG
The DNA here is from genome assembly GCF_001527695.2 of Protobothrops mucrosquamatus. Taxonomy (NCBI): domain Eukaryota; kingdom Metazoa; phylum Chordata; class Lepidosauria; order Squamata; family Viperidae; genus Protobothrops; species Protobothrops mucrosquamatus. Next base: position 331,138 of record NW_015386773.1, on the reverse strand, counting down.
TGAAAACTCTTAGTCCTATTTCTTAAGATTACAATAAAGATAAAATGAGGAGGGAAACCATTTAGGCTATTCTGAACATTTTAGAGGAAGACATAAACATACTTAATTTATAAACATACTAGTGTTGGGGGAAATATGCTGACTTTGTAAACCGCTTCGAGTGGGCTATAAAACACTGCGAAGCAGTATATAAGTCTAAGTACTATTGCTATAAAATACAGTAAAACTTAGTTTAATGAATGATTAGGACGAGTGTCCATTAAATCACATTGTCCATTAAATATGGGATTTTATGCATATATATTTTACTCATTTTATTCATGTGCAAAATTGGAATAGGATTATATTATATTATTTTATGTTATGTTATGTTAGTCAAATGTTATAGGGCCAAATTTTGTCTACTGCATCTGAAATCTCTTACATCAAGGTCCACATGAAATCTAATATTTACTTTATATACAAAAAACTACCTGGCCAAATGGACAATATATTTCTATTAAATTCTTAAAGATAAATTAGCAGCACAAATATTTAATTTTCATTTACTTGTATCCAGTTTCATCACCATCTTTGTAAAACCAATGAGGTTGTTCCCAGCCTGCATGGAATCCCATGGAGCATTTAGACTTAAGGTTTTCATAAAGCCCACTGACTCTTTCTGTAGGTCTCCCAGCAAATCTTTCTTCTTTAGGAAACCCAACTGCAAAATTAGGAAAATAGCACATTAAATCAAACAACACGAAAAACAATAAATTGAATCACATATACTGTACAAACAAAAGCTTTGTTTCCAAAACCTCATGAGAAGGTCACATGCAATTTGGACAAGGCCATGTATGATCTGGGCAAGGGCCAGGCACAGATTCAGGGAGAAGACCTGTCATGGCCAGCAGCTGCTTCATGAAGGGCCACACTGGGCACACCTCTTCAGCAGCAGGAGGAAAAGATGGCAAACGACAACTGGGGGTGGCAGGGCAGCAGGCTGGCAGAGCTGGCAGGATGAGCAGAATGCAAGATGGCCAAAGGGCAGAGATAGGGGAAATCAGCAGGTGGGAAGAGTTGACAAGGAGGCAGATGCTTACCTAGCAAAGTTGGGGCTAGGAGACACCAAGCCAGGAGTGGCTTGGATCGGACTGGGTCTAGATAACGACTGGTGGGATTTCAGTTAATAATGGCAACCAGGATTTTAAGGATTGCTTTGCTAAACAATGTGGTCACCAGACATCACACTTCACAACCACATCACACAGCAACAGAAATTTCGATCCCTATTGCCATCATAACTCAAGGACTAGCTGTAGATAGACACCATTGACAGTATATACCACTCCATATCTTTTTTTTATTTTCACTTTACCACATCCTTATAATAATTAACACATTATCTTTTAAGCTTTTCGCCTCTTTCTTTTTGGGGAGACTTTCCTCAGTTTTTCCTTTCTATGGATTTATTCTCTCTTCCTTCATATATTTGATCTGTAGTTCGATTCTCGCTCATTCTTTCTACATGACCAAACTATCTCAAGTTAGCTTTTTGTACTGGCTACTCATTTTTGTATTTAGTCTACATTCTTTTACCATCTATTCATTTGCCCCATGTCTTCTTGTTGTATGACAAATACTTCTTAAGTGTTTGTTAAGTACCCTGACAGCATGTAAGAAGTTGTCAAAGGGTGCTCTGAATAATTCACACTTATTTACAGCAATTATAGCAAACATTTTTAAATTTTTAAAGATTTTTATCCTACCATTTTTTCCCATTTACAACTCAAGGTGGCAAACATACTAATGCTCCTTCCTTCTCCTATTTTCTCCACAACAACCCTGTGAGGTGGGCTGATTGAGGGAAAGTGATCAGCCCAAAGTCATCCATCTAGTTTTTCATAACTAAGGCGGGATTAGAATGCATAGTCTCCTGCTTTCTAGGCCAACTCCTAACCATTACAGACAGACATTGGTTCCTCACAGCACAGGCGCAGCCACCTGCTATACTATCTGTACGTCTTAAGATTTCTTCATCCATTTTCCTACTACATGCTCTATTTTTTGCCATTTATTATAACTTACATACATTCTCTCCATTTTAATTTTAAAATTCATACACCTTGCACAGTTGATCTAATCCACTTATTCTCATTCATGCTTTATGTCTATCATATAATACTCTTATCACATTCAGAACCCAATTTTCAACAACACTACATAATTCAAGTCCATAAACACTTTCATAGGCTTTCCCTACATAAACAAAGTACACTAAACACTGGGCATAAATAGGAAGGTAGTATACCTATTAGAGAATTCCAAAACCACATGGCAATAAATGATTCCTGTTCCCATTAATCCAGATAATTATAAAAAAGTTCAGTACAAGAATGTTTAAGTGTCAATATTATTTACAACATGGAAAATTATAAGCAAATGTCTTACCAATGTTATTGAAACCATAAGATTCTCTTGCTTTTGCTTCTGTGTATTTTGTAGTTGTCCATCTTCCATACCTATTTGGATCTACTTCAATTAGATCAAAAGGAGGCTCTCCATTGAGTATCCAGTCACTAAGATATTTTCCTATCCCACCAGCATGAATAATTCCATACCTGATAGCGAAGAGGAAAGAGGGAAAATATTTAATTTACTACAGTAATACATTTCATTAAACATTTCAACAAAGGCTATGTAAACTCACATTCTACTTGTTTTACAGGAATTCTGTTTTTTATCTCCCTGATATTTGATTAGTGCAAGGCATAGCAAGAGAGAGGAAGTCAGCTCCAGTAGAAGGATTAGATCTGAAAATCTGCGTGTAATTCCCAAATAAGGCCTTGATTCAGATCTACTTGACACAGGATGAAATCTCCTACAAAGAAGTCAAACTTCCGCATAGGAAACAGCATTAGTTTAGTTTTAGTCTGTGATACAAAATTAAGTATCTATGATACCATGTGCTCATGTCATAGGAAGCTGCAGTTAACTGCATTTTCCTACTGTATATTCACATGATAAATAGACACTTTCATATATATAACATGCTGATACCTGCAGCTTCCTCCAAAGAAGTGCCCTCTGTGTAGGAAATACATCTGGCATGGAGCAATCTTCATAGGACAGTCCCTTCTCATTTACTATCTTTCTATCTCTTTGTTTAGCTGATCACCTGTAAAATGGGGAAATCAGTGATCTGCTCTGTAAAGGTAAATGAATTATAAAAAATGGTAATTATTTTGATTCATAACCTAATGTTATATTTTAATAGAATAATAGCAACAAATAAGGTTCAAGTCACATTAAGTATACCTATTTATAGCTAAAATTTATACCAGTAATAAATTAGTTTTATAAGATGCGAATTATTGCCTTGCAATAATTGATACTTTATTTAATTTTGTTATAAATGTGAACAGATTAAGAATAAGAATAAGAATAAGAACAGATTGTTAATAAAATCAATAGGAGAGATAATATTGACTTGAATATTGAATATTGACTCCTACTGAATATAAATTTAAATACCATGGGATAAATCTCTGGGATCCAGAATCTTTGATAACATCACCAGAAATATTTCACAGTTTTGTTCAGATCACAGAAGGAAAATATTTGACATATTAATTGCAAAAAGATAAATGTTTCCCCTGTCCAGACATGTCCAACTCCAGACATGTCCATCTCCATTTCTTAGCCAAGGGAGCCAGCATTGTTTTAAGAAATTTCCGTGGTCATGTGACCAGCATGACTATACACCAAGGTGTACAAGGTGCACGGAACACTGTTACCTTCCCACTGAAATGGTACCTATTTATCTACTCACATTTGCATGTTTCAGAACTGCTAGGTGGGCAGGAGCTGGTGCAAGTAACAGGAGCTCATCCTATTGCACAACACTCAGATCTTGAACTCGAGCTGTCAGCTTTCCAGCTGACAAGCTCAGCGTCTTTAACCGCTGAGTCACCACGCCCCCTATTATTTGCAAATTAGCGTAAATGTAATACTAATTAAATTTGAGATCATTAATCTTTCTATCTTTAATTTGGCTGGAATCAATTCATCTTGGAAGATATTTTTTACCATTTTTTATATATGCTATATATATGCTAAGATTGGCTTTGAAGTGACTATCTGGCGATTAATATTCTTTTAAGAACAGATTCATTAAAAAAAATCAGCATGATAAAATGCTAGCTGTAATTCCAAAAGATGACTTTATGCCATACATAAAGTCATCTTTTGGAATTAAATAAATTAAAATCATTACTCCAAAATTAAGGATTCTTATTTTTTAGAACTTTTTTAAATTAACTTTTTAGTCCTCTGATTAACGCCTTTGAACTGTGGTGCTAGCTTACAATATTGTGTGGACTGCCAGAGCAACCAACATGACTACCATGGACTGCCAGAGCAACCAACAGAGAGGTACTGGATCGTATAAAACCAGACACATCACTAGAAGCCCAAATCATAAGTCTACGTCTGATTTATTTGGCCATGTCATGCATACAAATTCATTGAAGAAATCAATGATGTTAGAAATGGTTAGTGGAACAAGAAGAAGGGCAAGCAAGGAACACACTGGCTTGATAATATCAAAACTGATCCAACAACTGAAATAAGTTGTGCTTGACAGGATAGCCTGGAGAGCACTTGCCTATAAAGTGGCCAAGGGTTAGACACAGTTGAATACTTAAAACAACAACAAAGTCCTCTGATAGTAGGGATAATTGCATGTTCTTTTAACAAATATCACACACCAGAGATCTTTAATAATTCTCAGTGAATACTATTTCAATTTGATGGTTTTTAATTTTTAATGTCCTAATCACAATTTCTTATCGTTACCTGTAACAAGTCTTCAAACTCCTTTTCTGAAAAGGAAAATCAGGCACAGATACCTGTGATTTATATTTTATTTCTATTTTATTTTTGCAGTAAAGATTAAAGTAACTTAACAAACTTTTTTTAGTAATGACTGATGCACCAAAACCTTAAAGAATCAGCTTACTTACCCAAAACCAATGGCAACCCAGTAATTATGAACACTCTGATGTGGTCCCACCATTGGCAGAATATCTGGAGAATATGTTATAGGACCTGCAACTACATTGATAATATCTGCTTCTCTCAGGATGGGAACCATTTCCATAGCAGCCTCGACATGATCAATTATTCGATCTAAATCAGATTCAAAAAGTTCCTTTCCAAAGCCTTAAAAAAAAGTTTGATAAGTTTTGTATGTATTGTCTTCCCACTTCAATATATTTTCTATTTTATACAGAGCAAGCTCATGTTCCTGTTCCCAATAAGACTCAAATGTTAATACTGGACGTGTAAGCAAAAAATATAAATTTGGATATAAATATAAATTTGGAAGAACACTACAAAGAAGCAATGACTAGCATAAATTCATAAGCAAGATTGCCAAAAAAGTCATATACTGTATACTGTATGTATGTTAATCCAATTAACAAGTTGGAGCACCCAGCACGTACCACTGAAGTTTATTTTTCCCAAGCAAAATTACCTGGTGGGACTCCATCTTCCACCCAAGATTTCTGCAGTTTCATTTTTTCTTGACTTTCATATGGTCCTAATAAAAGCCCATCTCTTTCTTGTCTTAAATAATATGAACCTTCTAAATCACGAAGAACAGCCAATTCCTTTTTCAGGACTTTCACTTCAGGGATAGTTCCAGTAACAATATATTGGTGATGAACAGGTATGAGTGGATGATGCAGTCCAATCATTCTACCTATTTCTTGAGCCCAGAAACCTAAAACCACAATGTACAGAAATATAAATATTAGAATGACATGATGCTGGTCAACAAATAGCACAATCTTTTTAAGTACAAATTTAAAAAGTAAAATTCAATGTTTTTAAATATGACAGTGGTTCAAGGAAACCACAACCAATATACTTATGCCTGGGCTGCAGCTGCATCCAACTAATACTAATAAAAATCAAGGAAGAAAAGCCCAAAGATAAAGAGGATAACTTGAGATGTATTTCTGTATGCAGTATTTATATCCTGTCTTTATTATTTTTATAAATAACACAGTACTCTTTCTCCTCTTTTCCCCATAACAACAATCCTGTGAGGGAGTTGGGCTGAGAAAGAATGACTGTCTCAAGGTCACCCAACCAGCTTCATGCCTAAGAAGTGACTAGAACTCATAGACTCCTGGTTTCTAAGCAAGCACCTTAAGCCAGGGGTAGGCAACCTTGGCTCTTTTATGACTCGTGGACTTCAACTCCCAGAATTCCTGAGCCAGCCATGCTGGCTCAGGAATTCTGGGAGTTGAAGTCCACGAGTCATAAAAGAGCCAAGGTTGCCTACCCCTGCCTTAAGCAAACCAATCTGGCTTTGTGTTCAATGTGTCGCTTGGTTTTTATTATTAAACAGTAATAAAAGCAGGCCAATTGTTTCATTAAAACACATGAATATCCTCAAGAATTACAAAACTGGAATGCCAAAATGGTAAAATTAAAAAGACATTCTTGCAGACAGATAGATAGATAAGATAAATAAATGATAGACAGACAGACAGACAGATCCTTCCAGTTCTATCAGCCTAGCTCTATCAAATGAGCAGGGAGAGACCCAATAATAGTTTTTGACTGCAGACCCTGCATTTTGGAATAGCTTTTCTCCTGAGGCTAGGTTAGCATCCCTGATAGTAGCCTTTTAAAACAGAGGTCACCAACCTTTCTCGGTTGGCGGACCAGAGGGAAAGGGAGGGGGAAGGATTTACATGCGTGCGTGCGCACACAGGGCCGCGAGCAGCGCATGGCGCAAATGGGGTGGGCTAGCACCCATGATACTCACTAGTTCTACCCCGTTCTTGCGTGGCACAGCACCCCGTTTTCGCACCCCACATTGCAGCAGCGTCCCATTTCTGCGCTCCGCAGCGGCCTATTTTTGTGCAGCACAGTGGCATCCCGTTTTCACACCCCGGAGCAGTGTCCTGTTTTTGCGCCCTGCGGCTGCAGCGTTACCACAAGTTGGGACATGTGCGCACACTGGCCTGCCTGTCCCACGGCCCGGTGGCCAGCAGGCCAAGGCCCACTACCAGGCTGTGGCCCACAGGTTGGGGACCCGTTTTAAAAGCTGGTAAAAAAACCAGAAGTGTTTTGGAGTGCATTTGAGGGTTAAGGAAAAGCTATCACTTTTATTTTCTGGTTATTATTTTTCTTTCTTTTGTACTGTGTTTCTTTGTTTCATTTTAATGTATCCAGCTAATATCATTAATGTGCTTTATATGTTTATCCTGAATGAATGTAATCTGTTAGTTGTAACCTAATTTACAGTGGTATCTAAATACAAGAAACAAAGTAAACAAATAATGCCCCACCCCAACTTTCCTGATGTTCCTTTGCTGTGTCCACATGCACATGCACTGTGTAAAATTTAGCTGTATGATCTGGAAAATCTTCCTATAAAGGGCATAATAAACTTTATAAGAGAATATCTGTAAAACTCACAGTGAAGCAAGACGTACCCATCTGTTCTGACTGGCCCTGAGCAACAACAGTAGGTTTCCTAATAAAGAATCTCAGTAAATCTCCCTTTCAACAGACCAAGTAGGAGGATGTTGAAGTGAATCTGAGATAGGGATCTAAAATGGTTGGGCAGTTCCAAGATATTTAGCCAGCTGCAAAGTTCAATTTCCAGGGCTTGCTATTTTAACAGTACCTTTGTTGACTGTAGTCCACAGACAGCATAAACCTTGTAGAAAAGCGATAGGATTGCAGTTTTCCCAATAAGGTCATATTCCAGACTAAATGAAATTTATCATGAATTATGAGAATCAGACTAGCTGTACAAAAGTTAAACTTTAGTCAGAGATTAAAGATCACGAGACAAGCACAAGTTTTCCACTCAGACAGATGATCTTCTAGACATGAAGCACACATAGGAATCTGAAATGCTGTCTTATGGAAGTTAGATTGCACTATTTCTAAGGAAATACAGATAGTCCTCTACTTACAACCACAATTGAGCCCAAAATTTCTGTTGTTAAGCAAGACAGTTGTTAAATGAGTTATGCCCCATTTTATGACCTTTCCTACGATAGTTGTTAAGTGAATCACTCCAATTGTTAAGTTAGTAACACAGTTGTAAAGTGAATCTGGCTTCCCCATTGACTTTGCTTGTCAGAAGGTTGCAAAAGGTGATCACATGATCCCAGGACAATGCAATCGTCATAAATATGAATCAGTTGCCAAGCATCTGAATTTTGATCATATGACCATGGGGATGTGGCAACAGTCATAAGTCACTTTTTTCAGTGCCGTTGTAACTTCAAACGCTCATTAAATGGTTGTAAGTTGAGGACTACCTGTAATTGGGGTATAGTCTGAATTGAATTGTGTATAGAAGATGAGCCAATAATGTAGGTTTCAAATAGTTTAATACAGCAGACACAAAATTACCTTTTAAGAGAAAGAAAGAAAGAAAAAAGGAGCTACGTGCTTCTCTATGCTACTCCTGCCTAAACCTTAATACAACACGCAGATATTTAAAGCCATTAAACATCTTGGATTAATCTTGAGACTTTTTGCATACTTGTACTTAAAAAGAATGAATTTGTTTTAACACATATGGCTTCAATTGCAAAGCTACTTTTAATGAAGACCAAGTCATGAAATGGAGATTGGAAACAAAAGTTAACCTTCTCCTTCCTTCTAACCTCTTCCTTATGTGGAAGGAATAGCCTTTCTACTTGCTATTTTATTACCAAGAATTTATTAAAGAGTTGCCTTCCAACAACAAAAAACACAAGTTTACAAAACAGTCTGAATAGTAACACAGCAGATAATTTTGTGTGTTAATTATCAAACTACAAAGTGGAAGAGAGAAAATATTTGTGAGAAATATTTACTGTGTTTTTTGCTTGTCAAATTTAAAAAGCCACTGGACTTCATAAAGGTAGAAATAGCAGTAGAAATAATGATGTAACCATGAAGAAGCAGCTAGTCAAACTGCTGAATAGCCTGAACTATGCTTTGGAAATTGTGTAATGTATGCTCTGAAATTGAGCAAATTGATGAGTCCTAAAGGTAAGCTGTTCTCTACAAAATCCACTCTGAACTTACCACACTAAGCCTGGCATGAAAACGAGACCAAATTATTTGTTTTGAAGAGGAGGATATGGAACAAAGAAAGAAGATTGGCTCCAACAGTTTTAGGAAAATTCAGTTTTGTTTACCTAGACTAGAGCATTCCTAAGGCAGTAATCAATATTAGCTCCAAGAGTTCTTTTGGCTAAACATTGAATCCAGGCATACTTCAGTTATTAACTTAATGAGAGAATGAGAAAAAGCTGCATAGACTGGTCTACCAATATCTGCCTTTTCCTTTAGGGCAGGGGTCTTCAAACTCGGCCCTTTTATGACTCATGGACTTCAACTCCCAGAATTCCTCAGCCAGCATGCCTGGCTAAGGAATTCTGGAAGTTGAAGTCCATGAGTCATAAAAGGGCCGAGTTTGAAGACCCCTGCTTTAGGGGTTGTTTTCTTCTTTCTAGTCTCCATATTTTGACTTTGCTTTCCCAGATATTTTCTGTCAGCCCTCAGAGGTAAGTAAGCCAGATCAAGAATGAAGAAGAATGAGAATGAAGGAATTCCAGGAAAGCTTCATTGTTGTAGTGCAGTGTTTCTCAATCTCAGCAATTATAAGATGTGTGACCTTCAACTTCCAAAATTTCCCAGCCAGCATGAGGTTGAAAAACACTCTTGTAGGGTATAGTAAAATAATCCTGAAAGCCTAACAGAATTCTCTTTACCCTATCTGATACCAAACAAAATCAAAATAGGTTTATTTTAAGTCTATTTTTCAGTTTCTTTTTTTTAGGACTAAATAATATTTTTTGAAAGTACTTTTTTAATGGTTTGCACATTTGTACCCTATTCCCAGGCAAAAGTCTAAATTTCTTCAAGCTGGGATATCATTCCCCTCTGGGGCTGTGAGCTTGTTGCCCTTCAAGAAAGTCATACAGGCCTGGCTGGGCCAGGGGCACATGGGAACTCATTGATACAATAAAAATTTAATTTTGGGGGTTATTTTCTGTGCTGCTCTTTGTTGTTTCTGTGCTTTTATTGTTACATTGTGTTTTAACTGTTCTGTACACACTGCTTCAAGTTGCATAAAGCCTAAATGGCATTACAAATCTAATAAACAAGTAAGCTTCCCATGTTATAAAATCCCATTTTTAAAAAACCATGGCCACTATTAAGTTTTAACATTAATAAATAAGAGGGATAGCATTATAGACTTTTACCATACACAGGGGCAACTGATGAGATGCCTCTACCCCATGTCTCTCCCACTTAGAAAGAAAGTGATATATACAGTAATTGAGAGTTTGGTGCCAGTTCTGATTTCATGAACTGATCCACGGAATAAAAGAATCCATCCCAACTTCCTCCCTTCTTTGCCAAGGGTGGTAGAAGCAGAGAAGGGAAGTATGCTAGGGGAATGGTTATTATGACGCCATTTTTCTTACCCCATGGATCACTCTACAGACAATGTAGGGCATGTGGGAGAAAGCTTTAGATGATGCAGCAAGGGTTGGCAATCCACTTAGCTTTGCTTGGTCTGGCAGGTCTGCTATATAATTACCAAAAATTACTATGAGCATTCAAAAGCATTCAAAAGACAATCACTGAAAATATGCTCCTACTCTTGAATACTAGTCCCTTTCATGTCAGACTATGGAGCAGGTGATCCAGAGGGCTTTCTGATGGTGTAAAATGATCAAGGGAACTTTTTCTAATTTTATCACTGCTTGACCAGAATTCTGGTTTCTGCAGTTGCTTTAAAGCAGACATGTCAAACTCGCGACATCACATGACGTCGCACAACGTATCAGGACTGTTTTGCCATTGCCGGCAATGGGGTGGGTGCGGCTTCCGCGTGACGCATCCTGCCTGCAGACCGGCAGTTTGACACTCCTGCTTTAAAGGTTGCTTTTTGATGGATACTAAATTTGTGTCAGAAGCATTGAAGCACTTCCAGATTGGAAGGATTAGCTGGTGACATCACTGTTGACTGGGGGATGCCCAGCTGGGGGCTTTCATGTCCTTGTTAAGTTGTCCATCAAAGTGATACACATTTATCTACTTGTGGTCACTCGCTTTCGAACTGGGTTGGCAGGAACTGGAGTGAATGACAGGAGCTCACCCCACCATGTGACAGCAACCCAGTCTTGGAACGTGAACTTGCCGATTGTCAGCCCAGCATCCTAACCACTACACTTTTTTGATGGATAAATTGACATTTCAACCTACACATGTAACAAAATCATTTCTCAAACACCAGCTCTTCAAAAACGTTTGTCCATTGTCTGCATCTCATTTGTACGGTTCCAGCTGATCCTTGAATAACTTCCAAGAAATACAAAAACTGTCTTTGTTGCCAGCTAATGGTTATTAGGTTAACTGGTTGATAATCATTTTGATAACATTTTGTGGATGTAGCCAAGAGCACTCCACAGCATAATAACATGTCTTATATACCTCCAAGCCCCAAAAATGTGCTGTTGTGTGTTCTCACAATACCTATAATGCTGAGCAGTCATGCAACTCAGTTCTTTCCTGTCACCTAGTTCCTCCTGGCTAATAGGAGAAAAACATAGAAAAAATGACTATGTGGATGAGCCCTTAGTTGTATCTATATTTTGGAAATCTGGCATTGTATTTTCATCCTATATATTTGTGTGCAAATTAGATCCACTGATTTATGTAATGTAGCTGAGGATAAATAAACTTATATTCTATATTACTGTTATCATTTAACCTTAAAAGGTGAATAATAAAACCTTTTTATAGAATGAAATTATAGAACAAAAAATTCCATGAGATCCTGAAATATGAAATGAAAAGCAAATTATTTCTTTATTTTGTAATATATTTCCTAAAACATTAATACTTTGATATGTAAGTTACATCTTTCTGCCCAGATGAAATGTTTCTATAGTTGTTAAACTATAAAGGCAGGAAACTATAATTCATCACTTACCAGCTGTATTTACAATTCTGTTTGCTTTAATTGTTCCATGTGGAGTTTCAACTTCCCATGTTCCGTCTAGTCTAAATTTTAAATTAGTTACTTGAACTGGATAATTTAACTGAGCTCCATATTTCTTGGCTCCTGCAGCCAAGGCCATAGTAAGTGAGTAAGGATCTATATGGCCATCTCCAGGATTGTACAGACCAGCTAAAACCTGTATCAAACAGAAATAATTTATGTTACTTATATTAGTTTTTCTCCCAGGTTCCTCAGCCAGTAGAAAATAGGAAAGATGTGATTACAAAACTTGGCAGCAATACATAGTTTCTAGAAAGTCAAAATCTTTCCATGTGGAATAAAAAAAATAAGCAAATACTTCATGTTAGTTCAGTTTGTTCTGTTAAATTAGGAATTATTCAAATTTATCTGTCTTACTTTACTATTCTTAACCTGCTTTGTTTCACTTATCAGACATCAATGTATATGTCATAAACAATAGATTGCAAATAAAAATTGACCTTCACTGTACTTACGAGTTCTTTTATAAACATTAATATTTAAGATTTCTTTCTGCCTCTGCACTAGCATAGGCTACAGAATAAATTAATACATTTGTACGTGTAGCTTATAGATGACATGATCTCCTTTTCCCACTCCAGGCTAAACCTCAATAGTTTAAATCAGTTTGATCCAAGGAATGCACAGCCATACACTAAACAATTGAGAGTTGGGATAAAATTAAATTAAATTTTACTTGTATTTAAATTAATTAAAATTGACCATAGTTAATACAAATATTCTCCAGTCATGTGTCTAATACATTTTCCCTTTCTCAAACAAACCCAATTTGCTATCAAGTATTGGAGATGTCTATGGGCTTACACCCATGTGCAGACACACTGAGCTCAATTTTGGAAGCAGAAAAAAGATGGCTTTTTAAAAATTGGTTCCTTGAAACAATGGCTTCAAACTGCTTTATGAAAACGGATCTTATTCTTGCATATCTCATTGTAGTTCATTTCTTCTTTAGAATAGAATAGAATACTTTATTGGCCAAGTGTGATTGGACACACATGGAATTTGTCTCCAGTGCATAAGCTCTCAGTGTACATACAAACAACAAACTGATAAGTCATAGATCATAAAATATAATCATAAGATACAAACAATAATTGATAAATCATAAGATACCAATAGGATAATTGCATTCTTTAGTGTGCATTCTTTTCATTGTTGGCAAAACCTCCAGTGAAAACTCTGCTGATTAAGACATTTAAAAATAATTTTGCATCTCAGACATGTTCCTTTGCATTTCTTAAACATTTTACAGATATCGTAAATAAATAAATTGTATTCCTCTACCTTTTCCATGTTTAATAATGGAAATAATTCTTGCACTTTTTCTGGATCAATAAGATATTGTTCTGTGGGGTGCCAACCTCCTCGGGTCATTTGGTATTTAAGTTCATCCACTCTTGTTGGAGTTGATGCAATTCTAACACTCCCTGGGCAGTGAAACCCCACAGCCTGAGAGAAATAAAACAAAATAATAACAACCCATCCTCTTCCAAAATCGAATATTCATGAGCACTTATGCAGTTCAAATGAAGTTCAAAATAATCACAATAAAATATATTGCGATCTAGGTTCCTCCTCATGAAATTAAATAAAATAGTTACCAATATTAGAAATCTTAAAAAAAAGTCCTCTATCTGAGCAGTCTGATTATGAACTTTGGAAATGTATTTTTCCATTTGATTTAGAAAAACATTACCACTGAGTTTGACCTCTTGCTCAAAATGTTTCTGAAAGAGGCCTCAAAGTTTTTTTTAAATCACATTTTATATTCATGATGCTTTACAATTTATTGGGATAGTATTTCTGAACTTATGATTGCCAGTTGGCAGATGATGTTGTGTTGTCAGGGTTTTTTTTTTAATCAAGCATTTCCGTTCCATAATCTTATTTCTCTAACTAATGAATCTGAAAAAGCGCAATGGAAAATACTCCTTCATAATATATTCAGTTTATTCAGTGGGAGTTTAACTGAAGTATGGGAAATCAGAATCCGAAGACTACTAGAGAGATGACTACTGTATACTGAAGTAATAAAGTGGTATCCCATTCAGGAGAATTACACCAAAACATTCCATCCTTTGTGGAGAAAAATTGAAAGCATTTTTCCATCAAATTTATTGAGCATAATAAAACAATATACAGAAGAAAAATTAAATTATCCCTATTTCCACAAGGGATACAATACAGACATTAGCAGAATTACCCTTTTGATGTCAAAGATCATCTAGTCTTTGCTTCACTGATGTGGTCATTGCATCAGCATGAACTTTGCCATTAAGCATTTTCATTGTATTTATTTGTTCTCTCTCACAGATTTGAACAATTTAATATGCAACACTTTCAAATTTTTAAAATTATTAATGTGTGCCATAGATAAAATTACATGAATTCACCTGTAATATAATTTCTAGAGACACTGTAGATAAATAAGGATACAAGAATGTAGTAAAATGATTAATATTTGCAGATACCTTTGAGACATTAAAACTTATTAGAGTATTATAAACATACAAAACTACATATTAATAATGTATTAGCTTAATATTTGTGTCATTAATTCAAAAATGCTATTCTCATATACTATAGCTTGTATACAGATATAGATGCTAAAGCTGCTAAACAGCTCCAGCCAATCAAATCATTCTAAAATTGTGTATTTCACATAATTACTATTTAACTTGTAAATTAGGTATTATTACCTGCCCAGTCTCCTCTTCTAACTTTTCATAAAGCTTGATGCTGTAATGATGGATTTTCTTCAGATTTATTCCAGGGTGGAAATATGTTGTCAAACCCGCCTTTAAAAAAGACCAAAAAATGTTTTTCACAGCATTTATCATGTCATTTCCATTAACAATATCATTTAAGGTTTTGCTTCAGTTTTTGTGTTCAACATATCACTTCCATTCCCATTAAAATTTCTAATATATTTTTTCCAACATTTCCTCACTTCAGTTTTATTCAAAATGAATTCTTAAATTTTATATTTAATTTCATTTACTTTGCTGCAGGTTCTTCAGTTAACCCCCTTCATCCACTTTCAAAACTATTTTTAATTTCTATCAAATTTGTTCTCCAGTCTTTATTTGAGTAAATACTGTGTAATATCTTTTTTCTTCATACCCACTGTATAATTTCTATCATAATTCTTGAATTATGAAAATTCATCATTTTTCACCATTCTTGTTACCACACTTCTAGACAGTATAATACAGTCAATACATTTCTGTTCAAAATTATGTTTGACTTCAGATTTCTGGGTGAGGAATGGGATCTAGCACATCTCCAAATGAGTGGAGTCAACATTATGGCTATTCTCTGGCTCTGAAGAGGTCAGGAGATTGCCCACTTCTGCTCTGAATGGCTGTTCTTTATAAGGAGACCATAGGACAGCAATTTCCAATGGATTTGAGTCCCAGGAAATAAAGGAAAGTTATCATGCTTTCAATCAAGATGGAGCCTTTTTAAGAACATTGGGTTTGCTAGCCTCACTTTCTAATCACTTTTGGAAATTGCCTTTTTAACTATCTTGGGGCTAATAGAGATCTTCAAAATTATAATGCACTGGGCAACTTGTACAAAACTTAGAAAATAGGTAATTAGGAAGACTTAATTCTTTCAATTGTCTGATCTGGGCTCTTTTAGAATCAAATGGGAAAATTTATAGAATGATTATAAATTATAACAGATATCACAGATACTTCCAACCGCAGCCAGCATACCTGACCTCCTAAGTAAAGTAGGGGTAAATATCCAAATTCAGGAAAAGAGATTTAGCAAAATACAAGAAATGGCGAAAAGCTTTTTAATGCTCAGATTTTTCTAAACATTGTCAGAGAACTCTTGGAAACTGTATGAGCTTCCTTTAGGAATTATCCATGAAAGTCTGATGTACTAAGGAAACGGATCAAACCATCAATCCCATTTTAGTTCCAGCAGAAATAATTCAAGGACGGTATTTTTAATGATTAAAGTGTACATCTTAATACATGCCTAAATCAATATAGCAATTGTACTTGCATATGTAAATAGTCAAAAATTTGGAAAATAAGTACTTTAAGATTTTCAGACTGAGAATATTATTTTTTTTAGTTTCTAATAACAAAATGAACTTTATTATAAAGGTGATTTTCTTTTCACATTAGAAGAAAAATTTAGTTATAAAACTTATTAGAAACTAAAGTTATTCATGATTACTATATATATATGAACGTATATGATAACAAAATGTTTTCCATCTCAGATATTATGGTACATTCTAGTTGTGTCTAACTTGGCATAATAAAATGACACATGATCTGGTATCTAGGATTACTCTGTGACTGCAAACTACTGAAAACAACTTCTTTGTAACAAGTGATGACACATGGATGAGCCAGGAACTCTTATGTGTTCCAGAGCAAGATGTCTTTACTAACTAAAATATAAATAGATTGTTTTTCAGTGAATGCAACCTTTCTCTTCCCATTACATCAGAGTGCTTTTCTCCTTGGACTGCAATCCTGAAAGTTCACAAAATAAGATTGATGTGTCTTAATTTAAAATGCAGCAGCAGACCTTACCATTTTTACCTCTACAAGTATTTCTTTCTTATTATTGAAGCTCTGTACAAAACATAACTAATATTACAGTTATTGAACACTGTTTCTGTCTCTCTGGGTTTCTTATTACAGTGGTAATCCAGGAACATTTCCTTCAATATGAGCATACAATTGGTTGCCAAAACAGCTGCAAGTGGACAAGTGATTCTTTTATAATATTAGCATTAAGCATCAGTAATTAATGAGTTTCAGCTCGATGACATTTTACACTGCATTGCACAGTAATTTAAATGGCTCACCAAAGCCCAATCTAGTCTAAAATGAATTGTGATCTAAGCAAGGAAAATTTAGGTTTTGTTCCATGTTTAAAAAGTTAGAAATTTCACTTACTGCATGCCAAGTAGATCCAGCAGTGAGTTCAGATTTTTCCAACAAAAGTACATCCTTCATGCCAGCCTTGGCCAAATGATAGGCAAGACTGACACCCACACAACCACCTCCAATAATTACGGTTTCTGCTGCATCTTTCCACTTTGCTTCTATAGAAGATGGCTTTTGTTCCCTGGAGAAAAAAATGAACAAATATAATGATGGATACTCCTCATTTCTGCATATTTTACATACAATTACATACTGTAAAACACAATATCAACTGTTCTTTATATATTCTTTTTATCAATAATTAAGTTGTAGGACATTAATAGAATTTTGTTCTACAGATGAAAATTATGAGCACTAACTGGCAGTTTTAGATCAAACATCAGGATCAAAGAACTAAGAATGTCATGGGGAGTTATTTCTTAGTTTATTGTTGTTTACCTACAGACAGAATCTTGCCAGACTAAAGCAATTATCTGCATAACTATAGATAAACTCTGTGAGCTGCTGAAAGGGGAGGGGTTTCCATCTTTGCCCTCTTTCTGTCTACCTGACACTTTTGACAGTATCCTTTTGTGGGGGTTCCAAAATGGGTAGATAGCATCTCAGTAGTGATTCTAGACCAGTAGGGGCGAACCTATGGCATGCGTGCCAGAGGTGGCACTCAGAGCCCTTTCTGTAGGCACATGTGCTGTCACCTCAGCTCCACCTCCCCCCGTGGCCCCCTCCTCACCAGCAGCCCCCCCGGAGAGCCGCTCCTGGACGCGGCCCATACGGAGCAGCACAGCCAAGGACATGGCAGCCGGACAGCAGGGACAAGACTCTGCCCTTGCGCCCCATCACATGCAGATGATGCTGCGGGGTGCAGGCAGAGGACGTGGCTGCCATGGCACTGCAGGGCCACTTGGGTGAACTGCGGCGGGCCGTGGAGGCAGTAGGAGGCCCTGCAGGCAGGTGGGGGGTGGAGCGGGGGCGGACGGGTGGGGGGGTAGGCAGCAGAATGGGGTAGGCAGGGGCGGGGCAGTTTTGGGGCACTGGGTGTCTAAAAGGTTCGCCATCACTGTTCTAGACTATGACTCCCAATCAACTGAACATTCGTGCAACTTGAGAACTTCAACACTAATTCTTTGCATTGTTTAATTGTTTAATGACATTTGTACATCTTTTACTGTGACAACACGGTGTCTAATTATAATATGCCAAAGAAGGTTCCAAGGCATAGTGTAATAATTCTTCTTTAATGGATTTTCTGTAATAACAAAAATAGAAGAACAAGTACAAAAACATGAAAAAGTTACAAATGATGGCCTACATAATATCTCTCCTGTTTTAAAAAAATATTTATTAGGCAAATCATGCACAAGAAGCGAAACCTAATCTGGAGGCATCTCAAAGGGAGATAGGTGGATTCGAAACATAAATTATAGATGAGAACGGAAGGAGAAACATCTCATTTTCACCAACATATACAAATACAGGTAGTCCTCAATTTATAACCACAGTTGAGCCCAAAATTCCTGTTGCTAAGCAAAACAGTTAAGTGAGTTTTGCTCCATTTTACAATCTTTCTTGCCACAATTGTTAAGTGTATCACTGCAGTTGATAAGTTAGTAACCTGGTTGTTAAGTGAATCTGGTTTCCCATTGCTTTTCAGAAAGTCACAACAGGTGATCACATGACCCTGGGACACTGCAACTGTCAGAGGTATGAACCAATTGCCAAGCATCTGAATTATGAACATGTGATCACGGGGATGCTACAATAGTCTTCAATGTGAAAAAACGGTCATAACTCACTTTTTCCAGTACCGTTGTAACTTTGATCACTAAATGAACCCAACAGTCGAGGACAACCTGTAATTATTGATTTATCCAAGAAGCCAATTGCTTTATTCTAAAATGCTGCAGAGTAGTTTACAAACGGACCAATGAATTGTGTTCATTTCTTGTTAAATACACCAGAAATATAGGTTTATGAATTGAATTCCCATAACATTTAACAGTCAGTTAAAGTTTAATGCTCGCATTTGCACAATGTACTAAGCTTAATGTTTTAACTTTGCTTCTTTTTATTATTTACCCTGTTAGGCAACTTAGCTGACTGCTTGGTTAACTTATAATTTAATGTATTGTACAATCCAAGAAAATAGATTACAGTACAGTAATTCCGTAACCAAGTTAAGTTTGCTGTGCAAGCACAGGGATAAAATTCAAGGATATTTCCAGTTATATCACTTATTGTGCAATTATTTTGTCATCTAACTGAATATCTAGTTTTCATCATACTCAACTCATGATCTATATTTTCTGCTTCTCCTTTTTTTTCTACAATAACAAAAATCCACTGAAAAATAAAAGATGAAATAACTGCAGTATGTCTTTGACTGGCAGCATTAGCCATACTTTTTTTTGAAGAATCCAACCATGCATGCATTAGGAATGAAATATACACAGGCCTAAAGATTATGGGATGAGCAATCCTGTCATTAGATCAAGGACAGCTTAGTTCACCATTGTGCTTGGCCACAAAGCCAATCTTGAGTGGCTTCGATCTGTGCACTATTCTATCTCACTTTTTTGTTTTTAAAGATTAAAGAAGAATGCAGTACGGCCCTCCAAAATTTTTGGAAGAAGGGTAGAATAAAACGCAAAGAAATAAATATTGGGCTTGCCGTTATCTAGACTCTGGGCAAAAATAACACATATGCAATCCTCCTTCCTGTGTCTATCAATATTGTAACATTGAAGTTATTTTAATGTGCTGGAATATCTAGGAATGGGGGATTTAAGAGATGTATATCGCCTCACTCTATGGCAGGGGTAGGCAACCTTGGCTCTTTTATGACTCGTGGACTTCAACTCCCAGAATTCCTGAGCCAGTCATGCTGAGGGGAAAGGGAGAGGTTTTCAAGCTGAGCCATGCTGGCTCAGGAATTCTGGGAGTTGAAGGCTCAGGAATTCTGGGAGTTGAAGTCCACGAGTCATAAAAGAGCCAAGGTTGCCTACCCCTGCTCTACGGGCAGACTAGAGGAGCAGGGCGTGGTAGGTATCTGCGCAAACCACGCAGCGCACAACAGTGCCCATGCAGAAGCTATATTTGTGGACTACCCTCGCCCTTCTACTGTCTTAGACGCAAAACATACTCCGCCAACAAAGGGAGAGCTGAAGCCGGGACTCACCACCTGTCAGTGGTCGGGCTGCAAGCAAAACCTCGAGAAGATACGGGAAAGGCGGGCTGTTTAGCTCGCAGTTTTACGGACAGCAACCTCCGCGTTCCCTGCAGCATGGCTTCCCCCCTCGAAGACGCTAGTACAATAATGGATAGCAATGGGCACAAAGATCTCCCGATCTCTCTTCCAAACCAAGCAATTGAGTAAACTTCGAGTTCCCTTAGTTGGCAGCCTAAGCGGAGGGGATAGGCGGAACCACCCGTCGCAGGCGATAGGCGGAATCAGTCTCTTTGGCGACCCTCCTGGGAGGGAGGAGACCGTGCCTGAACTGTCTCGCCCCGCTGCACTCCCGGCGCTCTGTCCAAGTGGTTACAGTGGGAAATCGCGGGGAGGAGGAGGGAAGGCGAGGGGAAATAGGGCTAGACTAGACTGACCGAGGAAGGGCGGGTGGTTCGGGAAGCAGAAATGCAGGCGGGAATGTTGGGAATCGTCTGATATTTACGCTGATAACGGTACTCTACATACGCGACTGGGTTTGTCATTGGGAGCCCGATGCGTAGGTTGCTGGATTAGAAAAAAATCTTTTAACTTGGCTTTCCATGAAAGTTTAGAGAAAAAAGGTTGCAGCCAAAGAAGACTAACTAAATTTTCAGTCTTTTTTTATTAATAGGCGCACTGTTTAAAATTCCCATAATAGCACACGTGAGCTGCTTTATAGGGTACAGAGAAACGTAAGAGCGCTAGCGGTATCTGTATCTCCACCAAAAGGTACACACATGCGCGCGGGTCAGCGGTGGAAATCACAGCACATTACATCACGGTCCCTCGGTGGAAGAAATGCCTTGATACGCCTTTTCCCCATTTGGCATCATCCGAAAGTTTGGAGTATGATTCCCATGGCCCCGTACATCGTCTGGGGACGAGAGGGTGGTAGTCGCGAATGATGGGATCTGTGCTCCATACGTTCCAAAAATCTTAGATTTAGGAAAGTCTGCCCCAAAACGGCCCTTCCATTTTTGCTTATTTCTTACATACACATTCTGGGTATTCTGTGCAAATAAGCGGCTTTTATTCAGTTCTTCGAGACGGGCGCCTCGCAGTCGCGTTGTGGATAATCTTGGCGGCAGGAGATCAGAAGGAGGGTCCAGAAATGGCCGGGTCGGCAACGAACCTTCAGGCTTCTCCCAATCCACCCCCGGCTTCGAATCCGCCCACCTCAGCCTCCAGCCTATAAAATACGAGGTTTGCGGGTTGTGGTGGCCCTGCTTTGTTAGAGGAGAGTTGTGCCCTGGCGGCGGACGAGAAGTGCGGCCAGCGGGAATAGTTCGTCATGGCACCTATTGGAGGAAGCTCTAAAGCAAAGAAGGTAAACAGAACTAGTGGCCGTTCGGGACGCATTTCTCTATTCTCTCTTGCAGGAAAGCAAAAGCAAGGAAAGCGCCCCTTTTGGTTGGCGAGGTTGCCTGTTAATAAACACAAAGTACAGTATTCCTCTTCTGAGAGGCCTGTTGGGAGGCTCTTACAAATTTCTTGGAATTAGAAGAGTAGAAGAGGTGGAGAGGAATGGTTTCGGCTGGTAAGAAGAGGAAAGTACGAACCACGAGTTGAGGCGCATTAATGCCAACTATCTTTTTTCACTTGGCTCTTTTACGGTTGGATCTGTAGCGTAGAACAACCAGGGAACGTAAACCTTGCTGTGATATTCTTGTGATTATTTTTTATATTATTTATTTTGTGATGCACATAACATTTTCTTGTATATATAGAGAAATTAATCTGGGCTGATTTAATTGATGGCAGAAATAGCTGCCCAATTGTATTTCCTTCATTTGGAAAAAGATAGTTATATACACTTTCCATATTTCTAACTTCCACAGACAAATATAGACAGTAGTCCCATTCTGGGACAATCAGGATTCCGGATAAAGCTGGTTCAGTCAAGACTGACAGCTGAGTCACAATTTCCATATACTGAAATACGGATTTGTAAACGCAAAAATTGGAATTTTTGTCCTTTTAGAGAGCTTCACCAGGAGACGTTGACAGCTTTAAAATCCCACTATATATAAATAAAAACTAATATTTTTCTATGATTAATAGAACTTATAAAAAGAAAAGGTATATAAGCTATTATCAGAAATGACTCTGATAATAGGTGATTATTCTTTGTGAAGTGATAAATTTAAATGAAAATTTAAATTTAAACCTAGGATTATTTGCTATAATCAATGCAACTTTTTTAATTAA
This sequence comes from Protobothrops mucrosquamatus, assembly GCF_001527695.2. Lineage (NCBI taxonomy): Eukaryota > Metazoa > Chordata > Lepidosauria > Squamata > Viperidae > Protobothrops > Protobothrops mucrosquamatus. Next base: position 308,715 of record NW_015386773.1, on the reverse strand, counting down.
TAGTACAAAAAAACAAATTTTTGTAACAGTATTTGGAATCATTAGTAAAAATTATGTAAGTTGAAAGTTAATAAAACCAGAGGGTTAACAATTAGTATTAATTAAAAGAGATTCTTCATGAGAAATCCTGTTGCTTCACAAGTTTTCCAAGTGATTCTTACTTCCTTCATCAGAATGGTTATATCATCATATATATTAAAATTATTTGGTCACTTTTTGATTAATGTATTTCAATGGTGTTAGGATGAGATCCAATTCATATTGTTTTCATTTGGGAATCAGAGTTCTATAAGTTTGATCTGATCAAGTAATCTTTCGGAGAAGAAGCTAAAAAGTGTGTGTAGGGGGGAAGAAACATTCAAGAACAATTGAGTCTGATAGCAAAAAGCAAGTTTCTGCAGCTATGAAAAGTAACAGGGCAGCTGTCATACGTTATGAATATGATATAGAGCAGGGGTCTGCAACCTGTGGGCCACGGCCCACTACCGGGCCATGGTCTGCTGGCTACAGAACAGGCTGACCAGTGTGTGCACCCCCCACTTGCGCTAGTGCTGCTCCTGCTACAAAAATGGGTGCCACACGGCAAAAACAGAAAGTGGGTGGTACAGAAAAAAATAACTTTGCCTAATAGGATTACTGGAACTCTGGTAAGTGTTAACATCTTGTATTATATTTATAATAAAGATTCTTGGAATGTTCCCAATCGGAATTTGAGGAACCATTCCAGCACAAACATACTACCCTGTTGGCAAAACAGTAATGCGAATCATTATCATTCTAAAGGGAGAAACAGTTTCTTTTATGTGCAGAAAGAGACCAGAATAGATGGCTTGTTTACAGGTTTTCTTTAACTACAGATGTAAAAAGACAGAAAAACTTATCTGAACCTACAGCAGTGGCCAAAATTGTGGAAACCTTTTGGGAAAAGTGTACAGTAGAAATGCTACCTTTGGTTAAGTTTCCACCAATTTTTCTTCTAATTTCTTTATAACTGTAGCCTTGTTTACTTAATAATACTATTTTACATCGCTTTCTGGGCAACCTGTCAACTCTTTTCACCATTACTTTAATTTGATTACATTTTACAAGCTCACTAAATGGGGGAAAAAACCCAACCAACTTAATAGCGATCACAAAACACATTGACAAATATCCTCCTCTCAGCTTCAATACATGACACCAATAACTGATTACAAAACTCAGGCTTTTTTATCCAGCATGAAGAGGAAACATTTGGGCTTTGTGGAGTAACTCAGCAAAGCAGATTCTTTCTTTCAAAGCCACTTGCTTTGAAAGGTCCGTCATAGCTTTGAATAGTTGTTAAGCTACCTGTATTTCAGTGCTATCATCAGCTTCACATTCTTTTTTAAGTTTACAGGGATGTATTGTTGTCATTTTAGGGTATTTTAGAACGGCTAGATGCTGGAGAAATTGTGATTGGTGATGGAGGATTTGTCATTGCTCTTGAAAAGAGAGGTTATGTAAAAGCTGGACCTTGGACTCCTGAAGCTACTGTAGAACACCCTGAAGCAGGTAAAGTATATTTACGTATTTATCAAATCAAATATTCTGAATTGGATTGTGACCCAGTTATAGAATAAATGTATTGCTCCAGTCCAGTTAAATTAGTTACAGGTAGTCCTCGACTTACAGCAATTCGTTTAGTGACTGTTCGAAGTTACCACAACACTGAAAAAACTGACTTATGACCATTTTTCATGACCGTTGCAGCATCTCCATGGTCACGTGATTTACATTTGGATGCTTGACAACTGACTCATAGTTATGATGGTTGCAGCGTGACCATCTTTTGCGACCTTCTGACAAGCAAAGTCAATGGGGAAGCAAGATTCCCTTAATAACCAGGTTACTAATTTAACAACTGCAGCGATTCTGACAAGAAAAGTTGTAAAATGGGACACAACTTACTTAATAAATTTCTCACTTAGCAACATAAATTCTGCTCTCAATTGTGGCCATAAATTGAGGACTACCTCTGTTACTAAGGTTTCTTATTTCATTTGCTAAAGAGTTAGCCATATCCAGCTTAACTTCTTTGAGTTATCAATCATAATTAATTAGGTAGACACTGTTGTTCTGTGTGTACTACTGAAAATAGTTCTATCAATATTTCCTGTTCTTATTTATAGCTAACTTTATGATTACGGTTAAACAAAAAAAATGGCCTGCGTAACATTCAGCCTATGAGCTTTATGAACCTACTCAACAGCCTTAGGCAGTGTGCTGGCGTTTTTAAAAAATAACCAACCCACTGTTGCCAAACATTGCTGTCACCAGGAAGGATCTGCAGTCATTGCATGGATTTTCAGTCATTTCTGCCCCAAAGATGCACTGTCTCACGGACACTGCCAGCTGCATTGCTGATGCCACCCTATTAGTCATCACACAGCTGATTGGCACACCAGCAAACTTTTGTACTCTTCAATCATTTTTAAGGTGTTAATCTGGCCCTTTCCTTCTATGAGTTAATGGAGGCTTTATGGAGGCTTTTAATTAGATATTATCTTTTAACCTTTGCATATAGAAGTTTTTCAGATTGATGTAAATCACATTACTATTTTTTTCAAGCAGGGAAAAGAAAGTTAGAAACATTGTTAGATCTGTGTTTGCCCAAATCAACATCTGTGAAGTGAGCCTAGTGTTCCTCCTAATTTAAATGTCTTGTTTATCTGTGTGGACCTACATGTGGAATAATTTAATAATAATTCATCACGTACCAATTACAATCTGTGATGTGCGGGATTTCTACGAGCTAAAGTACTGTAATAGTTTTTCTAAACAAGTCAATTATGATTTTTTAAATACAGTAACAGAATAATATTGAGTCATTAAAAACATTAAATCAAGATACTTTGGATACAAAACAGGACACAGAATCATAGAAGCAATATGTTTGTTAAAAGATGTTGGTGATACAGTGCTAACAGCATGTTTAACTCTTTACTTTGCTTAAATATTTTGTAGTTCGTCAGCTTCATCGAGAATTCCTCAGGGCTGGAGCAAATGTTTTACAAACATTCAGCTTTTATGCCAGTGATGATAAATTAGAGAACAGAGGAAATTATGCAGCTGATAAATTTTCTGTAAGTAGTTTCAATCACTTTTTATTAGTAATTTTGTCAAGTAAGCAGAGTTTAAAAATTGTGTATTTAATCTTGATACTTTTGTGTTGCTCTAGTTTAAGTAAAAGTATTCAAGTAGTCCTTGACTTAGGACCACAATTGGAACCAGAACTTTCATCTCGAAGTAATGCAGTTGTTAAATGAATCACACCCAATTTTAAAACCTTGTCATGGTCGTTCAGTGAATCACTGTGGTCATTAAGCAAACCACATAGTTATTAAATGAATCTGGCTTCCTCCATTGACTTTGCTTGCTTGTTGGAAGCCCCCTTTTGAAGGCAACAAATGGCAATCAAATGACCACAAAACACTGCAAGTGCTCATAAATGCATGCCAGTTGCCAAGCACCCAAATTTTGATCACATCACCATGGGGTTTTAAGTGCAGAGTGCAAAAATCAGCCATCAGAAACCTTTTTTAGCACTTAACTTTGCTTGTTAAACAAATGGTCATAAGTCGAGGACTACTTGTAGCTTTATTGTTAAATTAATATTTAACAACACTAACACTTAAACAATACTTAATAGCCTAGATTTTTTTTTTACATTTTCCCAGTTTCAGGACAAATGGTTGGTACAACACTTTCTTTATAATGAGATGAGTCTAGATAAAGTGCTTAATTCTTCTCACTTGTTTTTTAGGGTATAACTGTACCAAACATGTAAGACCTTCAAACGTACTTGCCTCAAAATCATTTAGATACCATATTATAAATGTATATATATCTGGTATGAGTTTTTTGACATGTACTTATTGTTTATCCACTTATTTTTATTTATATGGCCACCTATATCAAACAAATGATTCTGTGTAGCTAACAATAATTAAAAAGCAAAAACCCCAAAATAAATATTTGTTCGGCTGCTGAGACAAAAAATAATAGCTATCAAAACAGCTAACACTTCAAACCCCATGGATGGAACATTTCCACAACTTCCAGCCCTATAAAGTCTTTTTGCCTCACCATTAGTTGATGTGTCCTCTCCACAGAACTTCCATGGTTATTCCACTCTGAATGCCAGAAAGGATAGACACCTCTTGCAGAGCTTGTCTTTCTCTTCTTTGGAATAGCGGTACTCTGGACAATATCATTCTTGTGGAAAACCAAAACCATATCTTCTGTGAGGTTGCTATTCCAGTTGGTAACTGTTGTGCAGCCTGTAGCTGCTTTCCATCTTACTAATCTCAGGAGTAATACAGCCCACCACATAGGGGTCTCAACCTCCCTTGCTTTTCTTACCTCATTGAAAATTTCAAAATAGAGTAGCTGGATTGCTCACTGAGATTTGACGATGCAAACATTCTCCTGCCAATTTCTTTGCCATCTCCACTAGTTGCTGACCTCTTTCTGGATCTAATTCAGAGTAGTGTTTTTGACCTTTAATGCCTCAAAGAGCTTAAGGACAGGTTACCTGAAATAATTCCCTTCTCCTTTATATATTTACCTAGTTTTTAAAAATTGAATAAGCTCCTCCAGGTGCCCTCACCAAAAGAGGGTAAGTTGGGTCTCTTACAAGGGCTTTTTTGTGGTGACACTCCACTTATGGAACTCCCTCCCCAGAGAGGCTTGACTGGCAGCCACACTAACATTGTCCTGGCACCTTTCTGTTTTCCAAAGATTCTGAATTGACTGTTAATTATATTTGCATTCATATTGTTAAAGATTTTGATTGAGTGCCTTAAAAAACATAAAATTAAAATGGCCCAAAATTCTTAAGATCTCAAGAAGAAATATGGCTTTTCAGCCATGTTCTTTATTTTGTTTTTTAAAATACTGTCTCCCATCAAGCAGAGGTTTATTGATCGCTGGCATAGGAGAAACTGATGAAAGGAACGTTCATGGAAATTAGGATATATAATGAGATCCATGTATGTCTGAATCAGGGGAAGGGACCAAATGAGGAACTGGAACTGTTATGAAGGACTGCCATTGCCACCCCCTTGCTTCCCCTCATTACCGGCACAGACTGGACAGGGAGAGGCAAAGGGCCAAATGTGGCCTGCAGTCCATAAAATGCCCAGGTGTAGTCTAAACTCATGTCTGAACTCATGCTGATCTGCCACCCTGGGCTCAAACTCCTTACCCCAAAATGGGATATTACTAGTTACATTAAATTGGTCAGTCATCTTCTCTCTTAATAAGGCTTACACAATTTCTGTATCCTTTTGATCAGTTTCTTTTGATTAGGTGTAATTAATCAAATCGGGCAAAGGTGAAGTTTAAAGAGTAAGCTGTATTTTTCCAATACTGTATATACTGTATTTCTCTAGGCTACTGAAAATGGAAATGATCAAAATGTTGCTCCATTCTCATGGATAAATCAAAAGTTTGCCAGTTAATACTCGACAACCATTGTTTGCTTTGTGGAATTGCTGACTGATAAAATGCACAATACCTTAACTGTATAATTATGTGACTTTTATTTTTTTCTTACAATATTATGTACCGTATATTATTTAATAGCCTGTTTTGAAGAGATCTGAAGACTTAGCTCTTTACCCAGGCCTTTGATAAGGATAATTGAAGCCTTCTTTTAATCTAGGTTGTTTGTTTGTTTCCACGAGGTTTGTAATTCTGCCTTCTGCTCTTTTTTTATTTCTTGTTTTTAATGCCTTGTTTCCATGTTTTCAATCACTCATAAACCACTAACAAGTCACTGGAAATTGGGCAGCATGCACATTTAAATAATGATAATAAAAAATTAACACTTCAATCTTTTCATACCATTAGGGCCAGAGAATAAATGAAGCTGCTTGTGACATTGCAAAAGAAGTTGCTCAAGAAGGTGATGCTTTGGTGGCTGGAGGTGTTAGTCAAACACCTTCATACTTAAGCAGCAAAAGTGAAGCTGAAGTGAAAGCAATCTTTCGAAAACAGTTGCAAGTTTTTATCAAAAAAGAAGTGGATTTCTTGATTGCAGAGGTAAATGAATTCACGGACAAATAATAAATATTGTTTATCTAGGGACAAAGTGTTGCTTTATAATGGAAATATCAATGCTTTGGAGCATCAGAATCTATTATTATCTTTACTTTATTTTTACTCTTAATGACATAAGGACAGAAGAGGCAAATGGGATTGCAGTGAGGAAGAGACTTGGCAAAGCTCTATTGCACAAGAAAGCTTTAATTTGTGCAAAGTCTGTGTACGTTTCCTAGTTAAATTGTATTCTACCTCAATTGTACTTCAAATTCTACCATAAGACCTTTCTCCATAATATGACACATACATAGACAAATGAACCCACATATTTATATGGATATATTTATATTTATATCCTTCCTTTGGCATTATAACACAGGCCTCAAACTAAAGCATTGAGTCCAAGTGGTTAGAAAGCTCTCACATTGAATTAAAAATAATTACTGTGACTAATTCTAAGACTTAAAGTAAGTTACTATATGGTTAAAGATGCCTTTGGTAGTACAGGTAGCCCTTGACTTACAACCATTCATTAGGTGACCCTTTGAAATTACAACGGTACTGAAAAAAGTGACATGACCTTTTTTACTCTTAAACAACCATTGAAGCAATCTCCATGGTCACATGATCAAAATTTGGACATTTGGCAACTGGCTCATATTTATAACCCAGTTGCAGTGTCCTAGCATCCTGTGATCATCTTTTGCGCCTTTCTGACAAGGAAAGTCAATGGGGAAGCCATATTCACTTTACAACCATGTTACTAATGTTAACAGCTGCAGTAATTCATTTAAAACCTGTGGCAAGAAATATAAAATGGGACAAAACCTAACTATCTCGCTTAGTAATGGAAATGTTGGGCTCAATTATGATCGTAAGTCAAGGATTATTTGTAAGTAATTGGAGCTATTGTTTAGAAACAGCCTGGCTTATTTTTATTTTGACATATTGCATTTTTTCAATAAAAGCAAACGAATGTTCCTCAACTTGTTTTGTAAATTCTTTTTGTAAATTGTTGACAGTATTTTGAACATGTTGAAGAAGCCATATGGGCAGTTGAAACTTTAAAAGAATCTGGGTTGCCAGTTGCAGTTACTCTGTGCATTGGCCCAGAAGGAGACATGAATGGTATACCACCAGGAGAATGTGCTGTTCGACTAGTTAATGCTGGTAATATGTTATTTTCATTATTAATTTTAATTCAAGCTTCATTCCTGGCAATTTCATGGATGTGTCCATACAATTTTATTGGCAATAATATAGAAGCGATTTGCTGTTGCCTTCTGAGATACTTTTTCCACTTTTCAGGATAGCCTAGAGTTCTGATATTCCTATCCAAGATTTAATAAGAGTTAAAGAAAGATATTATGCTTCTATTCCTCATGTTTTGGTTTTTTTAGTGATTAAAAATTTCCTGCATCTCTTCAGCCTGAGAAGAAATCATTGTTCAGCTTAATATTGTGTTGAAATAATACTTCATGGATACTCACACATGATATCTCTAAAATTTATTTTGACCATTATTTCTTTTTCCTTGTATGTTAACATTTGATAAAGAAGTTATCCAGAAATAATTCATAGTAGTAATGTCAAAGTAATTTATTTACTTTGAAGCTCAAAATTGCTGAGTTCTACCATTTTCATCAAGACAAAAATATAACTTCTCATCATTTTTAAGGTGATTCGATTCATGCATCTTTAAAATGCAGTTAGTTTACAAAATATTAAAAGAAGTGAATGCTGGGCATTATGTTTTAAAATATTGACCTTGAAAAGTATTACAGAAAATGTTGTTTCTTGTTTCTTAGGGGCTTCTATTGTTGGAGTAAATTGCCATTTTGATCCAGCTACTTGTCTAAGAACTATAAAACTCATGAAGGAAGGTTTGGCAGCTGCTAAACTAAAAGCACATCTGATGTCACAGCCACTTGCTTTTCATACCCCTGATTGTGGGAAGCAAGGTTTCATTGATCTACCAGAGTTTCCTTTTGGTAAGATTTCACTGCTGTTTGTTTTCCTGAATCTCATATTTAAATATTTGATCAAAAAGATACCCACCCACCCCAAAAAAAAATCCAAAGAAGGAAACTAGGTAGATGAAGGAAGCAAATCTAGGAAGCAAAAATTACAGTTTGTCATATTTTTTTGAAAGATTTTGACTGTGAAGATTTATTCCTGTGATAGAGACCGATCCAGGCTAGTTCTGCTTGACAGTATTGGCACTATCAAGCAATTTCTGGTATAGTGCTTTAATTTTCAAGACCTTTGTCTATTCCAACAGACATAAGCAAGATGGTAGTCTACTGAAGGAGTACGGTTCAGTTTAAATCATTTTTTATCTTTGGATTTCTCATACTAATCCATAAAAATAGAGCAACAGCTATTTCTTGTGAATGCTCTCAAAAAGTTTACCAAATACATGATATATCTGTTTTTGGTCTTCCAACCCTTCCGTGATTCACCTTCCTGAAATATGTTTTTCTTTTAAAATAAAATTTCAAGTGCCATAATTTAAGTGATACTGAGGCTGAGCTCTTTGAAATTTCTCCAGATACCTTGTTGTTGTTAGTTGTGAAGTCGTGTCTGACCCATCGCGACCCCATGGACAACATTCCTCCAGGCCTTCCTGTCCTCTACCATCTTCTGGAGTCCATTTAAGCTCACACCTACTGCTTCAGTGACTCCATCCAGCCACCTCATTCTCTGTCGTCCCCTTCTTCTATCAATCTTTCCCAGCATTAGGCTCTTCTCCAGTGAGTCCTTCCTTCTCATTAGATGGCCAAAGTACTTGAGTTTCAACTTCAGGATCTGGCCTTCTAAAGAGCAGTCAGGGTTGATCTCCTCTAGGACTGACCGGTTTGATTGCCATGCAGTCTAGGGGACTCGCAGGAGTCTTCTCCAGCACCATAGTTCAAAGGCCTCAATTCTTTTGCACTCAGCCTTTCTTATGGTCCAACTTTCACAGCCATACATTGCAACTGGGAAAACCATGGCCTTGACTATATGTACTTTTGTTGGCAGGGTGATGTCTCTGCTTTTTAGTATGCTGTCTAAATTTGCCATAGCTTTCCTCCCCAGGAGCAAGTGTCTTTTAATTTCTTGGCTGCAGATCCCATCTGTGGTGATCTTGGAGCCCAGGAAGATAAAATCTGTCCCTACCTGCATTTTCCCCCCCCCATCTTTTTGCCAGGAATTGAGAGGGCCAGATGCCATGATCTTGGTTTTCTTAATGTTGAGTTTCAAGCCAACTTTTGCAGTCTTCAGATACCTGTTCTGCATTAAAATTGCAAAACTTTTTTCACAGCATGTTGTTATTTTGTTAAAAGATCCTGAGAACAAATTACACTGGAGTGGCATGTAATTGAAACCTGAGAGCCAATATGTCAAAATGAATGGAATTGAATCTATCAATTGGAAGCAGAGTTTGGAAAGGTTTACATTTGGTCCTATACTTCTGCTTGCTCAGGATGGTAGTAGGGGAAAATGAGGGACTTTACATTGTTCAAATTTGCCCAAGGACAGAAAGCAGTTGAATTAGCAATTAGCACAACTCTTCCAGTTACAGTATATTTTGCATATTTTCTTGGGGATGTTGGAACTGTATTTAATAATTATAGGGATCGATGAAAAGAGTAAAAAAATGCTGTTAAATGGGGGGGGGGGGGGAGCCTGCAGCATCAAACAGAG
>NW_015386773.1:273070-298862 GCF_001527695.2 Protobothrops mucrosquamatus | reverse complement strand
ATAAATAAATGCATAATTACCTAACTTGGTTTGTTCAGGTTAAAAGAAATATCTTGAAGATAATGCTGAATTTTTATCAGCCCTGTACATAATATTAATTGAATTATTATAATGAATATTTAAAAATTCATGTCATTACAGCTTTGGAGCCAAGAATTTTAACCCGATGGGATGTTCACAAATATGCAAGAGAAGCTTACAATTTAGGGATCAGATATATTGGTGGATGCTGTGGATTTGAACCATATCATATCAGAGCAATTGCTGAGGAGCTGGCCCCAGAAAAGGGCTTTTTACCCCGTGCTTCTGAAAAACATGGTAGCTGGGGGAGCGATTTGAGTATGCATACTAAACCCTGGGTTAGAGCAAGGTAAGTGTAATTTTAATTTTGGTAGTAAAATAATTGATTTAAAATATCGTTACTACTCAACTTACAACAATTGGGATCAGAAATTTTGTCACTAAATGATGTGGTTAGTGAGTTGCGCTCAATTCTATAATCTTTTTTTGCCATGGCTATTAAGTGAATCATTGTGGTTGTTTAGTGAATCACAGTTTGGTTTCCCCCACTAACTTCGTTTGTCCAAAGCCCCCTGGGAACGTCATAAATGGCAGTCAGTTGACTTTGAGACATTGCAACTGTTACAAACCACTAATTGGCTTTGTTTGTTTTGTATTTAGGGCTAGAAAAGAGTACTGGGAGAATATGTTACCTGCTTCAGGTCGACCATATTGTCCCTCACTGTCAAAGCCAGATGATTGGGACGTGACCAAAGGTGATCTGATACAGCAGAAAGAAACAACAACTGAACAACAGCTGAAAGAGCTTTTCAAGAAACAGTCATTCAAATCCAAAACTGTATCTTAAATTAGCAGCAATTAAAAATTACAATCAATATTAAATGAAGAGATGATACGGGCAAATGTAATTCATAGACATTAAAATATAACTTCAAACATTACTTTTTTTCTAACATGGTTATATGCACATAAGAAAGATTCCTCATCTTTGATTGTATTGAGATTATTTTATTAAATAGGATCATCCAATTGAAAGAAAGCAGATAGACATTCTGTAGCTAAGCTAGTAAAGTGTTTTTTAAGCTATGCTGGCTCATTGCAATTAGAAACTGTATAAGGCCAAATAGTGATTTTCTTTCCTTTGTTTCCAGTGTTGCAGTTTTGAGATTTCCATAGAAGCACAATACAGTCCTGCAGATTCTCAGTTACTCTGACATACCCCTCCAGTACACAGGTTTGGCCATTTCTGCCAGGGGTTCCATAGATAATCATGCTTGTGGAACCTTCAGCTGTGAAAATTCCATTACATAAAAGGGTTATTTCTTCAATAACAGTTGCTGGTTCCAGATTTGTGCTTTTAAGTCACATTGCATCCAGTTACATTTCCTTCCCACAGCCAGGGTTTAAGATTGTAGGCAAAACATGAGTGCATTTTAGATTAGATATAATTTAGCTTCATCTGGGTTGCTAATATAACTTGGGGGACGGGCTTTTACGTGGAGCAATGTTTGGCAAAATACCAATGTACTAGACCAGTGGTGGCGAACCTATGGCACGCGTGCCAGAGGCGGCACTCAGAGCCCTCTCTGTGGGCACGCGCGCCATACCCCGGAGATGGCAACTGTCCCTATTCAACCAGCCGCCGCTAACTCAGCGAGGTTCCACATGGCCGGATGCATCCCAGCATGGCTGGTTTCCTTCCCCCCCGTCCGATCCCTCTGGCCTCGCATGCTCTCCTTTTCCTGGGCACAACCCACTGCATCGCTTCCTCAACTGTCGGCCAGCCGTCCAGCTCAGAGGCAGCTTCTCTGAACTGCTAGCGGCGGGCTGTAGAGCCCCAGAGTGTGCCGGTCGAGGGGCTAGCAGGCTGTGACTGCTGATGGACACTGTTGGCCCCTATGCGCTCACTGGCCTCTGTGCGGGGGCCGATGGTGTCAGGCAGCCGCCGCCCCTGCCCCTTGCCCTGCAGCAATAGCACCCCTGCCCTGCCTCGCCTCACCCCGCAGGACGAGCCTCCTGCCCACCGTCCCACCTGCCAGAGACGCCCTGGATCTCCCCCAACCCTGCCCAGCCCTCACAGGCGTCCCTCCCCACAAGCAACATTGAGGTGAACATGCCCACCTTGGCCACACCCACCCAGTCTGCCATGACCACAGCCACACCCACCCAGTGGGCCACGCCCACCTGGCACCCGGCGATAAGTGGGTTTTGGGTTGCAGTTTGGGCACTCGGTCTCTAAAAGGTTCGCCATCACTGTACTAGACCCTTAAAAAAGCAGTTATATTTCGAGTCTCTGACGTTTTGTCAGCCATCCTCTGACAGATTAAACATCTGTTGCCTATACAGAAAGCCAAGCAGGAAAACCTATTCATACAATAATGTTTTTTAAACTTACTTGTTTGCTTTACATTTAGGTGGATTTGGTGCTTTTTTCTCTTGTTTGGGCAGAGGATTCCTATACTGTACTTTGGGCAAATGTACAAATACTCTTCTTGATTTAGAAGATATGTTCCTAAAATTATGTGTTTATAGTTTAAGCAGTTCACTCTTCTGAGATAGACAAATAAAATTAATAAAACAAAATTTATTGCCAGTTGTGCTCCTTCTTTATTAGCTTTTCTGGGCAAAAATAATTAAGAATGTTTATATTTAAGTAAACTAAAATAAAATGTGTACTTGCTAATACACACCATGGTTAACTATTGTGTTAAGGCTGTTATTGAGTAACTCAATTGTAATACAACACTACAGAGAACAATGCTGTAATTCCTAGCAACCTGAGAATTCTTTCAACTAAACTGTAACAATAAGTGCTTGAGATGATCTTGTTTATTCATTGCATCTTGTATATTTTGCACACTGTTCCTGCATGGCAAAGACATGTGAATATATTTGATATGTCTGGCAAATAAGAATAAAGAGTTGTCAAGTCGGTAAAGAAATGGAACAATAGCTCCAGAAATAAGGTTGTGGGTTACTGATATATTTCTAATAGTTGTTCTGAACTACTACGTTCAAATTCGACTGAGATAACTATCTTATTGTTTGGTAATGATATATCCCTTTTTTTAATTAGCACAGGGCTAATAAACTAGTACAAAGCATGAATATAATACTTTCCTATTTTATATAAATCTAAATATAATATAGTGCACACCTCAGCATTTTATGGCCCACAGGCCCTTGTCTGGCCTGTGGCATGGGCTGCAGCAGCAACAGAGGGCGGGTGGGGGCAGCAACAGCCCTCCTCCACAACAGTGCCAGTTTCTCATGTGGCCTCTTGGAAAACTTAATTGCCCACCCATGATATAAAGTATCAAACTTGCCACATTTGGGTATTTTAACTACGATTTGTCTAGAGTTTTGGAGGTACTATTTATCACAAGATATATGTATATATATTTTAAAAAATATATTATGAAATTATTATATAAAAAAGCTAACATGCCAAAGTCATAAGAAAAAAAATCCTCCAAAGTATGGCAGTATCTTTATTAGGCTAAAAACTAAAAAAACGTGTACCGTTTTTCATGTTAATGGAAGCATTTAGTTAACAAACTTACTAGAGGCAGAGATTGAACTTTAAGAAACCTATTTTGTAACTAAGTACAAACTTACTAGAGGCAGAGATTGAATTCCAAGAAACCTATTTTGTAACTAAATACAAATATGAATTCTTATTTATAAAATGTCTAATCAACTATGAACCCTAAAATTATTCAATTAAAAAGAAATCCATATATGTGAAGAAGAAAAAAGATAAGTGAAAAAAAACCAAGTAAAAAAGGAAAATAATGAGTTGATACCTGTATATGTGTTAAGGAAATAATATAGGCATCATTCAATACTATGCAAAATTATGCATAATACTATATTATAACAAGTAATATGGTGCATAAGGAATTCAAAATTTACAGGACTGTTATGTTGTAGTACTGGATGCAAATTGCTTCTAGTACTTTTAGAGGTTGTGGAGAGAGCTAACATTTTGGGTGAGCCAGTGCATTATTGAAATATTGTCAAAGTTTTCAAGATCAAGTAATCTCAGATTTGTTTTTTATCGCATGTATTAATAATCACCTTTGGATAGTCAGGAAAATATATAAAATTCAGAATGTAATATTTTGGACAGAGAGAGAATCCTTGGACAAATTGATCAGCCCCGAACAAAATAATAGCATTTTAATTTAAGTGTTTCAATTTAAAGATATATTTTATATTATTATTGCACAATGAAATGTAATACAGTAACTTGAATGTTCACATTGTGGAATCCTTTTCCAAAAATAGAACAAAAGCTCTTTGTGCTAAATCACCAGAAGCTAAACAGTTCTTGAATACAGCTTGTCTACAAGAATCCAAAACCAGTTTTCCTATAAAGCTGCCATCATGGAAGATATTTTTTCATACCTTGTAAAAAGAGAAATAAATATTAGTAGAAGAAATGGCATTAATACATCTTATCAACCTAATATAATTATATCTTCAAAAGTTTTTTTCATAAGAATTACTTAATTACATTAGCTAGCCAGAGAATGATTCAATACACAGATGATTCAATGCACAGAGTATCTGAGGTCCAGAATTTGATAACTTCTGGTATAAAATGGCAGAATCAAAGTTAGAAAAATGATTCTGTCTCAACTGGGCCAGTAGCAAATGCGTTTGGAATCCTTTATACATTGCAGCTAATTTTAGTGTTACTTCCTATTTGTTGCTACTCGTGTTGAAAAAGCTATGTGGACACTCATGAAGATGATGGCTACATTTCAAAATAGTTTACTGTCACTTGGACCTTTTATCTTCTTGTGCCACAATTTTTTACTTAAGAGGTTCCCTGAGCATTTAGGGAAGGAATTAACTGATACAGTTATTGCCAGAAAATGACCTTGTAGGGCTGCTGTACATCCTCTTCATGACCTGTTTTCCTTGTTACCTTCTGGGAGGAGGCTTTGTGGTATCCGAAGCAGAACATCCAGATTCAGCCAGTTTCATTCCATACAGCATTAACCTTGCGAACTCTCAAGCTTCCTCCTTCCGTTATATATTCAAGATGGACAATATTTAATATTTATTTGCTACGTATATGTAGGGATGTGGGTCTATACATATGTTGTTCATAGTATGTTTAGGTGTGTGTCATGTATGTCTTTCACTTTGAGAGTGGGCAACTAAATTTCATTTTTGATGTGTGCCATCGTGCCCACAGTATAAAAATGACAATAAAGGTTATCTTATCTTATCTTACTTTTCTTTAATTCTTTGCTGCCATCTTGTGGTTGCCTATCCCAGTTTTGTTATTCCCTTCTCCTACCAGTAGTGTTTTTTTTAGCATATCCACGTCTCCCTAATTTCACTTTGAACCAGTTCTTGACAAACATCTCTGCATGACATTATCTTCCTCTTAATCCAATTCATACGCAATATCAGCCAACTTCATGAGACAATCTAAGCCCAGTTATCCAAGAAGAGTTTCAGATGGTTGAACTTGAGGGTGTGGACAGGGTCCTTCCTTGCAGCTGTGAGAAGCCGTCTGTGTTCTGGACCCTACTGGTTGGTTAGGGCGTCATGGGAGATGGCATATGGCTGAACCAAGTGGTTGTTAATGCTTCTTTGCAGGATGGGATGGTACCACTTACCTCGGAGGTCATAATGCACGCCTACTCAATGGTTTCAGCTATATTAAACAACTTTTGTCCTGTGTCCATCCCTATTGGGGAAAGACTGTTAAGACGGTAGTTGGCACACAGCTTCAGACGGCCCTGGGTGAAGCAGATTATTTGGATCCTTTTCAATCTGAGTTCAAGCCATAGTACAACACTAATTTGGCATTGGTCATACTTGCTGCTGGACTCTGAAAGGCTCAGGACGTGGTGGTGCAACTGTCCTGGGTCTCCTGGATCTTTCAGTGGCTTTCAATAGTATCCTCATGGACTAATTCAGGAGACTGGGAGTAAGAGGCACCGTTTTGTGGTGATTCTCCTCCATTCTCTGTGGCCAGTTCCAGCTGGTACCGTATTGGTGGGCAAGAAGAGGTCAAGGAGTGGGATCCACTCAGCTCTTGTGATGGCTTTCCCTCTCCTCTGATCAGCTGTCATGG
Organism: Protobothrops mucrosquamatus; assembly: GCF_001527695.2. NCBI lineage: Eukaryota > Metazoa > Chordata > Lepidosauria > Squamata > Viperidae > Protobothrops > Protobothrops mucrosquamatus. Next base: position 292,741 of record NW_015386773.1, on the reverse strand, counting down.
ATAATGCCTGACAGGCCACTCATATACTAGGGCAGGGGTAGGCAACCTTGGCTCTTTTATGACTCGTGGATTTCAACTCCCAGAATTCCTGAGCCAGCATGGAGTTGAAGTCCACGAGTCATAAAAGAGCCAAGGTTGCCTACCCCTGTACTAGGGAATAATATGACTGAAAAAATATTCTCCTCAATACCTGAACTATAGGAGAAAGCACTGAGGTTGATTTATGAGGTAGATAGGAGCTTCTTGGTTCTGAGGTTAGCTACTGCTCTGGTCATCATTTAGAACTCGCCTCCTTTCTCAGACCCAGCCAAATTAGATAAAATCCTTGGTTGCTGTTTTACCCACCAGCAGGGGTATCAATTGAATGGGGACAGAGCAAATTTATGCTGGCATATTTTGTGTCAGTTCCCAGAGAGGAAAACAGAACATTAAACTGGTTGTCTGGATGTGCCCTCTGAATTCAAGCCTTTATCTTGGCAAGAAAAAGTCCTCCTGAGGCAAGATTTGTATTTATTTACCAAAACCAAAGCAAATGAAGATCTTTGTATGAATTAGGTATTAAATGTTCTTGATTAAAATGAGTAAACATACTGTAGCTTTAAGAGAAGTAAACTGGTGGGATTGATTCCAGAGATGTAGCCATATTACTCTGTTACAACCAAACACAAAGAGGTCACTCAACTTAAAACAGAGGTAGGCAACTTTTCAGTTTTGTGGCCCACATGTGATAGTGAACTGCAAAATACATATGCACACATAGATATGTACTGAAATGCACACTTGTATGTGCAACCCTGCCATTTTAGACAGATACATAAAAATAAAAAGGGGCCTCTGTATTTTCATAGGATTTGAAACAAGACATAGCACAAAGTTCCTTTTTTACCCTTTATTAAGAAACTAAACAGTAGTTAATTCTGGATTTGTGACCTGTCTTCACAAGAGTTATTTACAGCTAGATAACCACTTTCCATTCTTTACTGGACAGATACCCTCCAAGGCTCAAATTTTAAAAAGAACTGTGAAGTAACCTTTTCCCTCTACTGAATGCATTATCTCCCTAGGTATTTGTGCATTCTAGAACAGTGGCCCCCAACCTTTGGGGCACCAGGGACCGGTTCCGTAGAGAGAGGTTTTTCCATGGACCACAGGTTTTGCGTGCTGCCTGCATCCCGCGGATGGGACTTCACTTGTTTGTGTGGCCTGATTGCTGGCATGGGACTGGTGCATGTCCATGGACTGGGGGTTGGGGACCCCTGTTCTAGAATATTGGCTTAACATCTACTGTATGTATATATGTTTATTTTGTAACATTTTCTATTTAAAGTAACATAAACATACTGGCCAGTATCCTCTCTTTCAGGCTAATACAAGCATTCTCTCTGCCTGGTAAAACGTAGTATGTTCAATCACATTTCCTTGTCTTCAGGTCTTCACCAACTCTTCTCCTGGTTAGATAAGGAGAAATCAGATTCTACTCAAACCCACAATCATTCAGCAGTGTAACATAATGAGTCCACTTCAAGATCACTATCCAGTATGATTCTCAGTATTAAAAACCAACAATAAATTTTCAGGACTGAAACCAACAATTCAATTATCTTCATGTTAGGTTGCCAGCAATCGTACTTTCTTCAAGACTTAAAGCTTCTCCTTTCCAACATATATTTTTTAAATTCTTTGCCAGTCTGTCAACTGTTTTTCCCTTCTTCTATTAATTTCCCCTCCCAGCTATCTATCATGCTCTCAGGTTCTACTAATCAATATCAAAAGGAACAGAATGTTTGGGTACTTGTGAAGATTCATGACAGACTCACAGGAAGGCATAGAGTCCTGTAAGGTTGTTGAACCCCATACACACATATCTGAATACACAAGAATCTACAACTGTCTCCTTGTTTCCCAAGTGATCTGGACAGAACCAAGATTNCTTATAGGTCCTGCAGGATTTCCTAAAGGCCTTTTTTAAAATAAGGCCCAGCAACATCTGTCATTTTGCAACTCACACTATGATCTCTTGGATACATAGGAAGATTTTCTAGTAAAACTGGCTGGAGTTGCCACAGCAATTGATCAAAAAATGTAGGAAAACAAATGAGAGGATCATTGACATCAAACTGCATGCAGCCTTCCAGGCTCTGGAATCTTACATGAGATGGAAGCTGCTGTTTGAGTATCTCTATCTTCAAAATAAATAGAACCAGCATGTTCCTACTCAAAAATAATTTCTAATATCTTTAGAGCTTACTACTAAATAAATATAGCTATTTACTTGGCAGCAAGCTATCAAGCTATCAGAGGCAGCTGTGCTATAGCCACTAGTCCACCACAGCCCTCCCCTCACTGTGGAGAAGCATGAGGTGAGGAGTACCTTGAGAGCTGTGAACTCAAGAAAGACTGCTGGACCTGACGGCATTTCTGGCCAGGTGCTTAAAGACTGTGCAGACCAGTTGGATGGGATCTTTACCAAGACTTTTAATCGGTCTCTATCCCAGTCCACTATTCCATCCTGTCTGAAGACCTCCATCATTGTTCCATTACCAAAGAAGTCTTTTATTAACAGTCTCAGTGATTAAAGACCAGTGGCACTAATCGCTATTATCATGAAGTGTTTTGAAAAACTGGTCTGCAGGCACATTGTGTCCTGCCTCCCATACACACTTGACAGTCACCAGTTTGCATACAGAGCAAAAAAATGCCATAGGCATACTGGTCTGACTCATCTGGAGCAGTGCGGGACCTATCTAAGGATGCTCTTTGGGATTTTAGCTCTGCATTTAACACAATTCTTCCATACACACTGGTGTCTAAACTTATCACTCTTGGACTTTCACATTCAATCTGCCTTTGGATTATGAACTTCCTGTCTGGCCACTCTCACAGGGTTAGATTAGGCAACTATATCTCTTCAGCCCTTATTCTTAATATGGGCTCCCCACAGGGCTGTGTGTTGAGCCCCATACTTTACACTCTCTACACTTATGATTGCACCCCCACTCATCCCAGCAATGTTACTGTTAAATTTGCGGATGATATAACAGTGGTGGGGCTTATCTCCAAGGGGGATGAGTGTGCCTACCGGGATGAGGTGGAGCGGTTGCTCTTGTGGTGCAGAGACAATAATTTGGTTCTCAACACAACTAAGACTAAGGAACTTATAGTAGATTACAGGAGGAATAGATCAGATCATCAGTGGAGACTGTATGGAGCGAGTGGCCAGCTTTAGGTTTCTGGGTGTTACCATAAAGGAGGACCTGACCTGGAGTGCTCATGTTATAGCATTGGTTAAGAAGGCTATACAATTCAAAGAAACAACTTCTATGAGTATATCGGTAGAACATAGAAATTACTAATTTGACAACCACAATTAAGAAATGCTATAACATGCATCTGGGTTACATCCTGAATGTAAATTTTAGGCTCCCTGCAATCAAGCAACTTTAAGTCATAAACAAGAATGTATGACAACTCACACATCATTTATATGGCAGCTCATATGAAAAAAAATGCAAAATTTCTGACTTTGCAAAACACATTATTAGACTAGATTTCTTTTTTAAAAAAGAAGGGAGGAAACAGGTTGATTTTTAAAAATAAGTATTCCATTACTACCTTAGGGTATAAAAATGCAGAAATGAAGCAATATTAAATGTTTAATATGTTCAATATACTGTATATGTCCTAGTTTTTTTATAGATGACCTTAAAATTCTTTAGGCATCATACATTTTAAATTAAAACAATAATTAAATATATTTATTGCTCTGATAGCATATAGTAAAATACACATTAAATCTATTTAGTCACTTTCCTATTATACCATGTTAACCTGTCATCTTGATTCAAATGTATCATCAAGCAAATAACCTTATAGTTCTATGGAGTTACCACATGTGAGATTCAATAAATATATGAGATTTAATAAACTATGAACGATGGTCTACCATTAGCCTGCCTGTTTACTTTTCTGAAATAAATATAAATCCTTTTGCAATGGAAAGTGCAATATTATCAGGCAAGGCATAATTCAAACTACAGTTTTTAGAATTCTATTAAAATCAAAGATCAACAAGGCAAAGCAACAAAATTTAAATATTAAAAAAATGTTCCCACTTACCATCTTAGATAACAAGAATGAAATGTATTTGTTTGAAAAATACCCCAGCAGCTATTATATAAGATTGATGTATTATGTGGCTTGTGGTTTCTCCCACAGTTCCTCATTTACTGTTTTGAGGTTTAAGTTCTAGTTGTAGTTAGAAAGCTAAAGTATTTGGGGTTGTTTTTTTTTGCTATTTTGGGATAGATATTGTATGTCTATTCTATTACATTTTATATGAGACATTATATAAACTGCACTATTCAATTTTATATTAAGGACCCTCACAACTTCAAGGTTCTTCTGTTTTTTTCTTTACTATAAATATAGCTTGATGTACCCTGTACCAGTGTTTCTCAATCTCAGCAACTTTAAGATGGGTGGACTTCAACTCCCTAAACTCCATATTAAAATTGCTGAGGTTGACAAACATTCGACTATGCATTTAATAGTTATATTGTTTCATTTTATGTTACTCTCCTTTGAAACTATCTTTAGTGTATATAGCTTTAAAAATATGGAAATTATGAAATATTCAGCTAATAGAAAACTGAATACAAATGTATAAATGAAGGAAATGACAAAGAGAGGATACAGTGATGATCATATTCATATTTTATTTGGGCCTTACTAACTACAGATACATAGGCCCTAGTCAACCTTCAACAAAAATATTCCCTACTCAGAATGTAACTTACCTATCATCTGAATGGGAATCTGATGGGAATCTTTCCATTATTCAAACCCATTTTGCCATATAATACTTGTCACTAATTCCACCAGTTCTGTCTTTGGAACTTGCAAAATTTAATCTAAATATTAACTAGCCAATAAGAATCTATCAGAAAACATTTGTTTTTGGATATTTTTTAAATAATTCATATTTCTAAAACTACCAAAATAACATCACAACATCCAAACACATGCACAGTACAGGAGAGTCCATTAGAGTCCATTATTTTACCATCAGTTATTTTAATTGTAGAGAGACTAATGCCCTTTATGTCTCAATAACTATATTTAGGTTCATTTCAGTTGTATATTTTTCAGGAAAATAGTCTTGGAAAAACTACTATTAGGATTTTATTATTGTTGTTGTTGTTGTTTTGGTGCCTTCATGTCAGAAAACCCTGATTTGAAGGTGTTATTTCCTAATAAGGTCCTTGGGTTTTAAAGTGGACCAAAAATATTCTGTGACAGAATCTGTAACTTACCAATTTGTTACTTTGAGGGACAGGCATATGTGTATTAGCTCAGTATTTTTTTTTATCCTAATTACAACCACAATAATTCCTGATAATTATTTATTAACCAAACAATGTCAGGAATGTTAGCTTCAAATACTCTTACTCATACATCAACCTGTCAAATTGGACCCCTTTAGTCTACATTTTTCAGGCTCATAAATAGCCACCTGCCTAGTAAGATATCAGACAATGATTAGGCAAAAGATATTTAGTTATTTAAAAAGCAAGTTGTTCCTTCCTCCCTTTTGGAACTTTTATTAACTATTATTTATAATTATTTTAATTATTAATAGAATTAATAGAAAAGAATAAAATTTAATAGAAATAAATTCTATTAAAAGGAACTGGAATCAAGTATTCAGATTGTGATATATTTGGATGTGATATATAGGGTGTGTTTTCTGGTCTATGTTGAGTAATGAAATTTAGAAAAATATGAAAGCCTAATGGGATACCTACCTATTGTACCTTGGAAATAGCTTCTAAAAAGAACTTTGGTAAGGCTGGCTCAAAATTAAGACTGACTCCCACGAATCAGGTTTGTATTTTCCGACTATCTCTAGCCGCTACGACTGATACAGGTTTTACTGATACTCATTTCCTTTCCGTAACAACCAAAGCAAAACACGCGAACTCACGTCAAAGGCAAGAAACAGTTTGCAAACGAAGCTGAGCTTGTCACCTCCCGTATCACCCCCGACACTCGCCATGAGCGGCTACTGTCCGTAAGAGGGTCTTACGAACCTCTCAGCGGGGACACTAAAGCGCTGCCCTTTTCGGCACTTGGGCGTGGGTTCAAGGCGCCTTTCTGGCAGGATCCCAGCCTTCCCCTAATCCGCCGAGGAGCGCTTGGATCCGAATCTTTTCGAGGAGAAAGCGAAGGGGGACGCGGAGGCGCTCCTGAAATCCCGGAGGCAAAAAAGGCCGACAAAGGAGAAAAGCGCCGCGCTCTTCCTCCTGTCCTGCGGACTCAGGGAAGAGGCGGGGAAGGCAAACAGCGCAGGGGGCGGGACAGCGGCCTCGCGGTGGCTTGTAAACAGATCCGGCGTCTCCACGTGACCGCCTGCAAGTACCTGTGCCGGAGACTCTGCGGCCGCCAGACTCCTGACAACAAAGCAGAGCGCGCGGAAAGCGCGCGCGCGCGCGCTGCAGCAGCAGCAGCAGGAGCAGCAGGAGCAACGGCCGTGGAAGCCACCGGCGGGTCTCTGGCGCCTCCGCCTTCCCACCGCGGCTCTCCGGGTCCTCGGCTAGTCTGGCATCCTTCCTGCTTGGGTTTCCGCCCGCTTGGGTTTCCGATGCCGGCCTTTAACATGGCTGAGGCTGGGCCGTAACTAGGTACCCGGCAATCTTGACCGGAACAGAGACTTCGCGACGTCCGTGAGAGGAGAGGGAAGCGAGGGGCGTCGCGGTGTCGGTTCACCATGAGCACCTTCGCCTTGGAAGAGACCTTGGAGGCGGACTGGGTAGCCGTGAGGCCTCACGCCTTCCACGAGCGGGAGAAGCAGAAGTTTGTCTTCATTGTGGCCTGGAACGAGATCGAGAGTAAGTTCGCCATCACCTGCCACAACCGGACGGCGCAGAGGCAGCGCAGCGGCTCCCGGGAGCTCCGCCGCACTGGCGCGGTGGGCCCTGGAGCGGCCGAGCAGCCAAGCGCCTCCTGTAAAACGGCCGGCAGCCCCACTATACGAAAACCTCCGGCCGGGCGCGGCGCGGAGTCCGTCCAAGCCAGGAGCTCGCCAGCATCGCCTGCCCGGGCCGAGTCGCTTCCGCGCAGCCCGGGCAGCCGAGCGGTTGAGGCGTCGCAGAGGAGCCCGGCGAGAACGAAGAGCAGCCTGGCCCGGAGGCCTCAGCCTGTTCTGAAGGCGCCGCTCAGCCCAGAGGCCTGCGCGGCCGAAGATCTGGAGGAGCTGGAGCTGGGCAAGGACGAGCCTTCGGGAGGCGCCGCCGCCGCCTTTCTTCTCCCTTCTCCTCCCGCCGGGCCTCAAGCGACCGAGTCGCCCACTGCGGCCTCAGATGAGGTGGAAGCGCTATCTGGAGAGGAATGCAGCTGGGCCGGCCTCTTCTCTTTCCAGGATCTGCGGACCGTCCATCAGCAGCTGAGCTCGGTGAATTCCGAGCTGGAACCCTGTTTGCCCGTCCTTCCCGAGGAACCGTCGGGGATGTGGACGGTGCTCTTCGGGACTCCAGAACTGTCCGAGGAAGAGATGGATGCGCTGTGCTATCAGCTGCAGGTATACCTGGGCCACTGCCTCGATACTTGCGGCTGGAAGATCCTCTCTCAAGTCCTCTTTACCGAAACCGACGACCCGGAGGAATATTACGAGAGTCTGAGCGAGCTACGACAGAAGGGCTACGAGGAGGTTTTGCAAAGGGCCCGTAAGCGCATTCAGGAGGTGAGCGGTGCCATCAGTATAGATAATGGGGGGGGGGGGACCCTCATCAAGCTAATAGATTCTGCTTGCACCAGTTATTCGTCAACCTAATCTTAGGATAAATTTCCTAAGATTTGACTTTTAGTTGTTGTTGTTGTTTTCTTTTTTCTTCTAAACATACTGTAATTCCAAGTCAATAATTCTGTTTAGGGAAAATAAATTACTTAGAAAAAATATCATTAGTTGATAAGTTGGAACATTTGCTGGAGTATTTCTTAGTAAATCCTCCAAGATGCAAATTTTGGATTCAAATACCTTTTTAAAACCTAACTATGATGAAACTTTTTAAGGTGGATGTACATGTTTCTGTTATTTATTTATTTATTTATATTTATTTATTTATTTATTTATTTATTGTTACATTTTTAAAACCTAACTATGATGAAACTTTTTAAGGTGGATGTACATGTTTCTGTTATTTATTTATTTATTTATTTATTTATTTATTTATTTATCGTTACATTTCTAGGCCGCCCAACTCTGACTCTAGGTGACTCACAAGTAAAAACATTAACCACAACCACAAACATGGTTGATATATTGGGCTGCAATGGGAAGGCCCAGTTTCAAATCCACTCTTAGTCATGGAAGCTGCTTGGGTGATTTTAGGTCACTTATTCACTCTCAACTTACCTCACAGAATTATTGTTGGAGGGGAAAATAGGATAATGTATATTGATTGGAGAAAACACACCCAAAATAAGAGTTTGTTTTTTTTAAAAAAAAAGAAGATGGCAGTATTTTGATACCTGCACAAGAGGGGAGGGGCTTCAATCATGTGATCATTTTTATTATTTACAAGACTTACATGATTGATCATCTTATATACAATAACCCTGTTTCCTCATAGCAAGATCAGTAAAACAAAACAAGATAAAACAATATCAACAACTTCATTATGGCTGCCATATTGACTTTTTGGAGTTCCCTGTGAATGGGGAACTATAAATCTAACAAGCAAGTAAATAAGTGCTATTTAGCTTCTGCTAAATTTGATTTTGAAGTTGATATATTTGTAAGATTAGGAATTTAGCCCAGAAGTAGGATGTCAATTGTTATAACAATCAAAGCTGAGATTTCAATAGAAGGGAAATTTAGGCCAGTATTCTTTTAACTTGTTTATAATTCATGGCAGGTATATAACATAAAAGCTGTGTAGGACCATAGTAGCAGCAATATGCAAGAAAAAAGCTTTATTGCTTTAGTTATTTCCTTATAGGAGAATAACATTTTATTCTAGAAAGAGAATGGAGAGCCAGTTTGGTATAATGGTTAAGGTGTGGCCTAGAAACCAGGAGTGTGAGTTCCAGTCCTACCTTAGGAATGAAAACTGGATGAGTGACTTTGGGTTGGTCCCTGTCTCTGCCCAACTCACGCCATGGGATGGTGATGAGGAAAATAGGAGGAAGGAGTATTTAGGAATGTTTGCCACCTTGAGTTACTTCTAAAGTAATAAATATTGGATAAAAACATCTAATAATCATTGAATAGTGTGAAATAGAGTGTTTTGGTGCCATAAGTTTTAAGAAAAGCACTATTGTAAGGTTTTATCCAAGTTCTTTTAGTCTGTATATGATTTTTGTCATGTTGTGTATAAATCTTGGTAGCTGTATTCTAATCAGGATATGTTTATTTTAAAAAATGAAGAGATTATACATGCAATGGATTTAATTACTTACCAAGTATTTTAAGTATCCTAGAAGTTAAAATATTTCTTATATGAAACTGAGGCATAAAATACATTTTGTTAAACTAGGTTAAGTTTTATATGGATATGATTCTAGAGCTATTGGCTGTTCCAGTATTCTGTTGACTGTCTGGTAACAATCTGTATCTATACTGTATATGCTAATTAAATGCATTGTCTGATGTCAGTATATCTGTTAGTACCTTCTATGTAACTGACTCATATTTAATTAAAAGGTACATATTTAAGAAAGGATAACTTTTTTTTCTCTCAGGTTTCAACTGTCTACTGTATTACCTGCTTGTCAATTGAAACAAGAACCTCAAAGCTCACTTGGTTAAATTATCCCATGATAATGAAGCAACAGATGACAGGCATTTAATATTAATGTGTAATCTGAATATAGTGGTTTTCTACACTACAGATTGAGATTCAATCATCTCCTGAAATATGAGACAACTCAGTTCATGTACTGTATTTCACTTATATTCTTTTGCTTTACTTTTGCTTTGAAAGTGACTTTAAAGGGGTTAGAGTGATTGAGTAAAGATACTGGATTCTTACAGTATCTCTAATTAAAAAGCCATAGGAAAATGTTTCAGTTTTAAAGAGAATATTAATAACTTGATATGGTTATAAAAGTTCCTAGCATATATTATTATGCCCTTTTATTAAGATTTATCCTGATGGTCAGCTGAATGACTCCACGCTTTGGACGAAATAGGAAAAGCCATATGTGCTGATAAATTCCTTTTATTTAGAATTAGCTTTGACAAAGTTTTCTTTAGTCACACATTCCTGTTGAGCTATGCAACATGTAACTCAAGATCAGACCTGATTAGAACTTTATATTAAATGTAAAACTTGATACTTTCTACAATAATTTTGCAAATATAATGGTTGGAATTGTAAAATTGCTTCTGTGCCAAAATTATTTTAATATTTAATATTAATACTTAAAATAGAAAGTAGAAGAATATTGATAGCCTAAGTTACTTTAAACGATAATATAAAAGATAAAGTGGCACTTTAAATCTCATCATATAGAATTTGTCTCTTTCATAGTGGTACATGCTATGGGTACTCCTCAACTTATAGCCATTTGTTTAATGACCTTCAAAGTTACAGTACTGAGAAAAGTCATTTATGACCTGTCCTTGCATTTATGACCATCACACGATCAAAATGTGGGTTCTTGGCAATTGGCATGTAATTACAACAGTTGCAGTGTCCCAGAGCAGGGTCACATGATCACCACTAGTAATCTTCCCCAGAGCTACCAACAAGCAAAACACTTGTTGGTAGCCCGAGAGAAGTTTACTGGTGGTGGGGAAAGCCAAATTCACTTAAGACTGTAGCAAAAAGATTATAATCTAGATTTATGGTATAGATTCTGGTCCTAATTGTGGTCCTAAATTGAGAACTACCTGTATTATTTTCTAATCTCAAACTCAGCCATGGAAATTCAGTGGCTAACTCTGAGCCAGTCACTGTCCCTCAGCCTAACCTCACTTAAAGGGGTAGTTGCTATGGAATTAAAGTGAAGAAAGATAAGGCTACCTTATGCACCTGGAGAAAAAGATAGGCTATAAATCTAATAAACAGTATGAACATTTTTAAAGTTTATATTTAATAATTTTTATATAATGGATCCTTTTGGAATAAAAAGTTAGATTAAGTGTAGAAAAAGAATAAAAATGGTAAAAGGAGCGCAGAGGACTAAGAAAAAGAAACATAACTAAATCTTTCTTTTATATAGGTGCCGTTCACAATTATTGTCCTTACCTTTCCATTCTTGGAAACTATTCCTGGTTCTATCATCCATACGCCAATTCATACATTGCATTTAATTTTTTAAACTCTTCAACACTCTTTTTGAGGGTCTCATTAGTGTTTTTCCTTCCTGTCAATCCATCACTCTTCCTTTATATATTTGTTTTATATATATTTGTTTTATGATGCAGTCCTCATGCATTCTCTCTGTATAACCAAATCACATTCCTTTTGTATGCTCATTCATCTTTTCTATATAATTCACATTTATTCAGCATCCATTTTGTCTTGAACTTATCTCTTCTTTCTTTATTGTCTATACTTCTTAATAACCCATTTCAACGCCATTCAACTTTTATGCTTCTGACATATCAATTCTCACTTTCACATAACAAAATAGGTAAAAGTATACTTCATTATTGATACTATTTCTGCTTGTCTATCTTTGTATGCTTCATAAGTAATCCATTGCCATTATTTTCAAGCTTCCCATGACACAATTGTTTCTCTCTTCTAATATTGAAATATATATAGATATTTCATTATTTTTGACAAATGTTCATTCCTTGCAACAGCCCAGACAGTCTTACCACTTTTCTGCTAGCATTTGCATATCTTAACATTTCTTCATTTTTGTATCCCTTAGTGTGTGTGTGTATCTTACATCTAGTTTTCTCCACTCATGTATAATTTGTAATTGTAATTGGCCACTCCATTGTTTAGTCAAATGCTACTTTGGCCTTTGATATATTAATTTTCACATTATGGTTGTGTCATTATTAATATTTGTTGCAAAACATTAAGTTCTTAGCCAGCAACACATAATCTGCATATAAAGTACATCCATATCCCCATACCTCTGTTACCACCAAAAGCATTTCTTAATATGTTTGTCAATGCATGTATTGATCAAGATGATACCACAAATCCTTGTCATGCTCTTGACATAGTTTTGAATCACTCATTAAGCATTTAGTTTATTTGCATTCATGATTTCCTTCTACCATTTACTGTTCCCATTCAGCTATCAACTTTCAATTCCATTTTCACATGAACTATTCTGTATTTTAAGTCTATGCTTTCTTTAAATCCATTTACAATAAACTTTCTCACATTTATCAGTCAGCTACTGAAAAGAAAAGGTCTGGCCTGCACATACTTCACACTGCATAAAACTGCACTGTACTTTCCAAATTGGGGCTACTAAATTTTGCCAGACAAAAATTTTGTTTATTCTGTTATTATTTATTGTTCATGCTTACTCTCTTACTGCATGATGGTGTTCTTTCATTTTTCAGGCAGGGCTCACATAGATTTGCACAAATATGCCATAAATACATTAAACACTCCATAATAAAATAACATCTGTATTTTAACATTTCTGCTATTATACTAATATACCGGAAACTTTACTATTTTCCAATATTCTCACTGCATTTATGACTTTCATCATTTTTAATTGGATGCTAACCATTATAGTATTTGTTTCATTTCCATTCTTTGAGATATCACTGTCATGTTCTTACAGATCTTTAAAATACTCATTTCACCGCTTACTTCAGTTCCATATCAAATCATGTCTTTTATTTTTAATCCCATTCATTCTATTAGTGCTCCTTGTTTAGCATCCACAGATATATTTTAACTAATTTGGCTGTCCCTTATCATTGTGAGAATTCATTGGTTAACAGAATAGCCTTCACTAGTTGACTATTATCTGGACAATATTTTAGACATCTAGCACATTTTATTGCTTGTAGAGTGTTCTGAAATCAGAGCTTGAAGCATCCCAAATTTTACTAGCATGAACTGAGGAAGGTGGGGAGAGAAAGGATGCTGTTTTAAGCTTTACTGTTCTTATTTTTTAAAATAAATGGCTCGTTCCTGTTGCCATCAGTTACTGTTTGGTAAGATCATTTATAAGGTTGCTGTAGTTCTGTACCTGTTATGTAAGTGGGTTGGAATATAGGATATATATGAATTCTGTGGCTCTGCAGCCTCTTCCTATATGTCCTGAAAACATGTCCCTGCAATCTTTTTCTCTCTCCCAGTATTAATGTATGTATATGCACATATATGATGTTAATTATATGTAGTAATACATTTTGTATTTAGCTAGTCCTCGACTTACATCCACAATTGAGCCCAAATTTCCCATTGCTAAGCAAAACAGTTGTTAAATGAGTTTTATCCCATTTTACAATCTTTCTTGTCACAGTTGTTAAGTGGATCACTGCAGTTGTTAAGTGAATCATTCAATTATTAAGAACATCTGGCATCCCTCATTTATTTTGCTTCTCAGAAGCCATCTGGGAAGATTACAAATTCAGAATGCTCCCTATTGTAGGGTGTATGTATAAGAATTGACAGTGCTTTGTTTGATAAGTCATTTTTTTCTCTAATGTTTTATAATTCTCATTAATGTAGAATCACTAATTTCATGGCTTCCGTGTTCTCTTCCTCTCCCTCAGATTGGCAGGGCTAATTTAGATCTTTATTTTTTATAGGGCAACTTTCCACTTTATATGACTTAATTTGTATTGCTCTGTTCATAATTGTAATACATTATTTAGCGGTTGTCATGTTTTCCAACTTGCTTGAAAAGTTTGGATCTTTACTGTGGCAGAGAAGAAAGCCTGTAAATTTGTAAAATTAGATATGTCTAATTGATATGTGTGAAAAGACACGGGCACTGCTAGGGAGGAAGTGCTTATATTCTCTCTCCTTTCTTCCTCAAGGCTTTAATTAAAACTACATTAAATTGGATTATAACCAGGAAGTACTGTGATTATTCTGTGTGTAATACTCTGATTGGCTAACTCTCTCTGAGGCATGGCATTCTTGCATTCTGGTCTGTTTACTGCAGACAAGAGAATTTGTATTTAAAAAGGAAGTAAATCTTCAGCTTACTAATCACATAGTTGGCCAAGAGTCAGATGTGACTGAATGGATGACATCATCATCATCTAAGGTTGATGTCAGTTTCATCTCTTCCAGACAATTTAAAACTCACCAAAATGTTTTTGAGATTGATATCTCATGATTTGCTGAATAATCACTATCAGGAATAGTCTATCCTATAATATTCTATTATCCTTTGTTTTGAAGGATAATAAATGAGAAGAAAAGGCAGAGGAATTTACTATTTTTATCTTATATTTATAATATTACAATATTGTAATAATATAAAAGTACATAAAATAGATCATGTTAAATTGTTCATGCAAAAATTAAAATGGAAAAAAGCATACATTATAAAAGCCTAGACATTCTTCTCTTTCTTAAGAAATTGAGTCAGACAGCCAATTTACTAATCTAGCATCAGCCTTTACCTAGTTAATCAGAATTTCCTATATTCCTACTTTTTAACATTATTCACTGATATATTAGAAGTTTATGAGAGTACACAGAATTCTTTCCATCTGCATAAAGGTAAATTAAAGCAGGAATGAACTTTTGCTCTCTAAAACCCTACAAACAGAAAAACAAGATGCTCTTAGAATTATTTTCTGTAGTTTTGTGACTTGGCACTAAAATGATTTATTTAAAACATTTGTATAGCCATCCATCTTAAAAACCAAACTGTAAAACAGCATAATGCTGAAACCAGAACAATACAAAAGTAGGAAAAACAGAAAAAACTGTCACCGCGACACTTTCTCCTTCCATTATGATCTCACCCAATCTCAATGCCTGGGAAGAGAGCCAGGTCTTGATGCTCATTGAAAGTTAGATCTCCAGGCGGAAGTCTTCTGGGGATTGCAAAGGAGAAGGCAGCTTCCAGGACCCACAAGAGGCAATGTTTAAGGAAAAGAACCTGAAGCATGCCTACACTACCTGTTCTGGGGAGACAGGCAGTTAGTTTTAGGGAGAGGAAGTCTCCCTAAACAGATACAGGTAGTCCTCGACTTTTGATTACAATGGAGCCCAAAATTCAATCCATAGCTCGGTTCTCGGCTGCAGAGGCCTTCCGGAAAGGCCTCTGACTGCAAAATGCGGGCCGGAGCTCCATTCTCAGATGCAGAATGAAGCTGCTTCTGCTGCTACAGAAGAAGTGGTCTGGCTGGGCGGGGTTGTCGATGCCGCCACTGTGAGGTAAGTGGAAAAGACACCCCCGAAAATAAGATCTGGTGCCTCTTTTGAAGGTAAAAAATAAATAAATAACACTGGGTCTTATTTTCGAGGAAACACGATAGTCCCATATGTGTTAGCTAAACAAAGATAACCTGTAAAGGTAAAATATATTTCAGATTATAAGTGAGAGAATATTTGTACTCATAAAAGGATGTTTTACAGCTGGGATTCTCACGTTTCTGATACCAGGTTTGAGTTAAGAATTAGTCTTAGGTCACAAAGCTGCCCATAAGTATCATATGCCTTCTCCATTGTGACACCAGTCATCTGGAACAGTTTCTACCCATCTTCCCAAAATACCTCTGGACCTGACTCTGTTGGTCTTCACAAAGACTGAAATTCTTTATCTTGCTTTGAGGTATATGGGGAGGAGGGGCTGTATCGTATGCCATCCAGAAGTTGCAGTGTTTGAGTTGGATAGCCATGTACATTCTTTAAACAAGCAAATGTTAAGGAACTGCATTTAGAAAAGGAAGGTGGGTTTATATATTTGGGCAGCCCCACAGTCAAGTCAGGCTTCCAAAAATTGCAGAACTTGAATTTTATTTCCATTAGCCCTAACGGTCACTTTTTTTAAAGGATGTGGCTATAGCTGCATTATATCTATAATCTGCCTTCTTTAACTGCTTGTCCATAATAGTGATTTCCTCTGTAGGTATATCTTGAACACTGTTGTATTCCACATAGACATCCTTCTATCAATTTGTGTACAATATATATATATTTGTACAGGTAGTCCTCAATTTATAACAGTTCATTTAGTGACCATTTGAAGTTATGATGGCACTGAAAAAATTACTTATGACCGTTTTTCACACTGATAACCATTGCAGTATCCCTATGGTCATATGATCAAAACTCAGATGCTTGGCAACTCACTCATATTTATGATGGTTGTAGTGTCCTGGGGTCATGTTATTACCTTTTGCAATCTTTTGACAATGTCAGTGGGAAGCCAGATTCACTTAACAACCATGTTACTAACAACTGCAAATGATTCATTTTATAACTGTGGCAAGAAAGGTTGTAAAATGGGGCAAAAATCACTTAACAACTGTCTCATTTTTGCTGGACATTCACCTGTCTGAGACGGTATAGGTTCTTGTGCTTGAGCAGGGGGCTGGACTAGAAGACCTCCAAGGTCCCTTCCAGTTCTATTCTGTTCTGTTCTATTCTATTCATGTACACTATAAATTTGAAACTTCTAAACCCAAGTTTTTGCACCCCTGGAATATCGTCTCGCACCCCCAGGGGGTGCAAGCACCCCCGGTTGGGAACTCCTTTATTATATTACTGGCATAGTTAAGCTAATTAACTAGCTGTTTCCTGTTCAGGATTTTAAAACCTTATTTGCTTTATTAAGTATTGTTTGAATCTGTGGATTAAAAGAAAATAAATACAGTATGAAGGAACCATGATAAAGAGCTATTGTCCATTGCCTGAACAGTTTTTGGTTATACTTTTTATTTAACAATCAATCCTAAAGTGATTGCTACATAAGGCACAGACTAACTACAGGTAGTCCTCATTTAACTATAATTTATTCAGCAACTATTTGAAATTACAGTAGTATTGAACAAAGAGACTTAAGACTCTTTGTTGCAGTTGTTGCACCGTTCCTGAGTTCTTGACAACTGGCTCACAATTATAATGGTTGCAGTGTCCTACAGCCATGTGATCACAATTTGCAAGTTTCGGTGTTGTCTTCCAACAACCATAGTCAGTGGGGAATCCAGCAAGAGGTTGCAAACAGCAATCACACGATGTTGCGCTTAGTGACTGTATGGAATTCATTTAACAACTGCAATTGAAACTGCTGGAACTGCCATTGTAAGTTGACACAGTCATATGACATTGTGCGATACAACCATGTCACTTAGCAACAGACAAGTGTTAGCAATTACCATCATTAGCTGAAGACAACTTGTATAGAATAATATACAGGTTTTAATTTTAAATACTTTTAAGTTTTTATTGTCCTCCAATTAAAAAATAATATAAATATAAATAATATTGGTTGGAAACATGGAGAAGAGGCATTCATCCTGTAGTGGATAGACAATGGCTAAAACGGTGGTGGTGGTGGTGATGATGATAAAGTATAATCACCCAGGATTAGCATAGAGGACTTGCGCTCTCTCTCCTGCTTACTATGTATATTAAAATGGGTTCATTCATTACTGGGAAAGGAAGATTCTTATATGCTTGCTAAACCTAATCCAGGCTCTCTTCTTGCATGATATCTGTGAGTGTTCTGTGCATGTGTGTGTTTCTATGCACAGATGTCTGTGCATAGCTATTTATGTGTCAGCAGTATCTGCAACAAGCCAAAATTGTGTCAGAATAAGAATACCCACAATGACATCATGATGTAAACTCCATCCAAAATCTGACACAAGTACATAAGTTGTGACTTTTGCACCAACACATCATGATCCTCATTTCGTTCCTCCCCCCTCCATGGATGTCTATGTTATGGGATAAAAATTAATCTGTAGGTTAACCTTTTAAGAACGGATGCTGCTTTGTATTTTTTGCTGTTCTGACTAGTGAGACTTACAATATAAGCAATTAAATTCTTGAATTCCATGCATATTATCCTTAAACTGTGGACAGTGTAGAAAATACTGCATAATTCTACATCAAGTAGAAGGTTCTATAGCTGGACAATATACTGGAAGAATCAAAATTTTATTACATGAAAAGGCTTTTAATAAATAATATATTATCTTTATAAGTCCACAGCCTGCTGGATTAGAACAGCAATATAAGTAAACAAATAAATGAATGTAACCAATAACTAATACTTGGATACCATGGTGTTTAAATAAAAAAAGGGGCCAGATCAAACGTCTTAGCTATTTTTGTTTTATAATTTAACAAAAAATATGGGGTGTGATTAAGATACCAATATCATACACTGAGATACTAGGATGAATGTTAGTAGCCAAAATTATGAGCTCCTATGCCTATTTCATAGGGTTTCATATTTTAAATTTAATAATACTTTAATATTTTCTTTCACTTTTGCACAGCTTCTGGAAAAACACAAGAATACAGAAAGCATGGTGGAGTTGCTGGAATTATATCAAATGGAAGATGATGCATATGGTAGTCTTGCTGAAGCCACCACAGAACTCTATCAATATTTACTGCAACCATTCCGAGATATGAGGGAACTTGCAATGCTCAGAAGACAGCAAATAAAGGTACAAAATCAGCAATATACACTGTGAAATATTATTGGACATCATAATAAGTGAACCTTTTCATCCCATGTGATATTTTGGACATTTTGTTTAATATTTGTCACACTTTCTGAAAGCTGTAAAAGTTTGTGTCTTGGGTTGGATCAAAGTTAGAAGTACAAGAATGACTTTTGTTCATGCTTTTTAAGCTTTATTGTCCCTTCTGATTTCTTTTCTTAGTTAAAGTATTTGTGGAGAAGGCAAATAAAAGACTTGGCTATGAAAAAAGATGTTTGATCTTTGAACACAAATGGATTTGGCTTAACTTTCTAACGTATTGAACTGTTGTTTTTAGTGAGTAAGGAATATCTTACTCGGTCACTGAAATTTTGTGTGGATCAGATATGCTCTGGGTTTTGAGCCTTTAGCAGTTAAATGCTTACAAGCTGCAAAATATTTTTATAGAATCAATACCGTAGAATAAGAAAACTGTTGTGTTTTTCTTTTGAACAAACTTGAAATTATAGGCTTATGTCAGAGTTACCAGTTAGATGATCAGTTTTAAGTTGCAACAGAATGATGAAAAAAATGCAAAATGGCATTTGTTATGAACTACACTGCTGATTTTACAAATCATTTGAATAACTGTGCTGTCTTCTGAACCATCCAGTTATTTCTACGTCCATAACTAAATATTTTCGTAGCAAACCTCTAACTATAATGAATTCTTGTTAAGATAGTAGCAGATTTAAGTTAGTTTAATTGCAGTACAGGTAGTTCTCCAGTACGGGAGATGGAGAATTCACACATATGGGTTTTCATTGGATGCCTGCTCTTGAGACCAAGTAGTCAAACTTGACACGCCCCCTCTTGCTGGCCAGTCTTTAACTTGGTCTCAGCTCTTGACGACGTATCAGGTTTGGCTCTCAGTCTATAGCAGGTTAGAAAGCTTTTGGTGAATTCTCCTTTCCCTTAAAAATCCCTCTTAAAACTCCTAGCTACCAATTTGATTCCCCCTTTAAAATTTCTTAGCACTGGGATTAGTGCTAGCTTAAATTCCACCCTTAAGGGAGGTAAGGGAGTGGGGGGGAAACCTTCCACGATCCTTTTAT
>NW_015386773.1:270913-272112 GCF_001527695.2 Protobothrops mucrosquamatus | reverse complement strand
GGCAGGCAAGGCAAAAGCCAAAACTAAACACACGCTCAAGAAGCCTTCTAAGCTGGCGGAGAAGCAAGTCAGCCGTAGGCACCAGGCTCTGGAGAAGGAGTTCTCCAGAGTGCAGAGGCAGGCCGGGCTAGATTCAAGGCAGCTGGAGGATCCAGAAATTGATCTTCCCTTAGGACCATCTACTTCTGTCCAGGGCGTACGGTCTATTCCGGGAACTCTGGTTAACATAGGTTCTCCCCCTACTGTGGTCAACACTCTGTAATACCTCCAGGTGCAGTTTCAGAGTCCACAGTTACGCCCACGACTACGGGACTCAGGGGGGCGGACTTGGGAGACATCCTTTCTGACGGGCGCCTTGAGGCCTCGCTATCCAAGGTGGTGGACAGAGCCTTAGCCCAATGCTCGTTTCCCTCACCTGACCAGGGGGCTTCCACCTCAGCCATACCCCCTTACGAGGTTTACGCAGAGTTTCCCATGCTACAGGAGCCCATGTCTCCTGCACATTCTTCTATAAGCTGCAACCGGATCTTCTACTCTCATAGGAAGAGGAACTTCCCCCTGAACCCTCCACTTCGGGGGGGGGTCTCTTTAATTCCGCCCATTTCCAGTCAATCCTTCGTAAGGCCACAGTGACCGCTAACATAGGGTCAGATCAATTCCCTCAACCGCAAGTCGCGTCAGATACCGACCCTAATCCAATATTCTTTGAGGCGGTGGCAACCAAACTTCATGTTCCGTGTCCTTCCATCTTCCTTAAAGGGATTAAGAAGCCATGGGCTTCCCCGGCCTCATTTCCTTCCGTTAGTGGGACCGACAGAAAGTTATTCAGCACCTCCACTGTTCTCAGTGACGCGTTGGAGGTCCCTAAGGTAGACGAGGCTTGGACCCCTCTGGTATCCCAGATGGCAGTCACTGGGGACTTGACACACGCTCAAAGCGGACGATAAAAAATGGGAGCATACATTCAAGAAGACGCATCATTCAGCGGCCTGGGCAATTAAAACGGCCAGCTTGGCATCCTTTTTTGTCAGGGCCACCCTTCTTTGGCTGCGTCAGCTCCAGGCCAGGGTCCCCGCCGAGTACTTGCGTACCCATCAGAACCTAAGCAAAATGGTGGCGGCCACTGAGTACGCTGCGGATGCATCACTTCAGTCTGCTGTTTTTGCCTCCAGGTCCTTGGCTTCCAACATCACGGCCAG
>NW_015386773.1:261713-270379 GCF_001527695.2 Protobothrops mucrosquamatus | reverse complement strand
TCCTGGCCGTACTGGCCGCCCAGTTGAGGAAGTTTCATATTCGTGTCCAGTGCTACCTGGACGACATCCTGATTCAGGCGTCATCCTTCCAGGCTGCGCAGAAGGACGTGAGACACACCATCCAGGTACTTCAACTACATGGCTTCTCGGTCAACTTCCCAAAAAAGCCAGACGGTTCCCTCGTCCAGACTCTTACACCAACTGTGCTGTCTTCTGAACCATCCAGTTATTTCTACGTCCATAACTAAATATTTTCGTAGCAAACCTCTAACTATAATGAATTCTTGTTAAGATAGTAGCAGATTTAAGTTAGTTTAATTGCAGTACAGGTAGTTCTCAATTCCAAGTGGTTACCTAATGGCTATTTGAAGTTATGACAGGCCCCCCCCCAAGCTACTTATAATGCTGTTTCAAAGTTATGGCCACTTTAGCTCCCATGCGCTCATTCACCCTTATGAGCAACTGGAGGGACATTGCAACATTCCCCTGCCTCTCTTTCCATCCATCCTGCCCTACCAGGATTGCACAAGCCTTAGGCCTATTCCCCACATTGCCATCACCCAATGCATATGTTGCATGTTTTTAAGATTTCCAGACCTCATGTTGGGGAAAGAGACCAAGCCACATGCCCCTGGGCCACATGCTGCCTCCTAGAAGTGGCCATCATTTTCAGCATGACTGCGGTTCCTTGCAGGTGTGTCAGAATGTTGGCTGCTTCCATGAGGCAGTCACACAATCCAAGGATGAACCACTCTGTTTTGCTTCCTTAATAATGTCTGCACAGTGTTGCAGAAACTTTGCAGATTGTGTGAAGGCAACAAAACAGAATGGTTCGTTCCTGGGCCACATGGTCTCTTCTTGGGGATGCATACTGTACTGCACTGATGGCATAATAATAAACAATAAAACTCTTTACTTAACTATTTATCATTATGCCATCAGTGCCACTTTTTCTTCCAAATATATCCTTCCAATAAATGGTAACTTGTTACAGGAATTTTGATTGTTTAGGAGCTACAGTCTTAAATATGAGTAATTCATTCTTCTAAACTTTAATTTGAAGTGCAGCTACTGGCTGTCTTATTCTATTAACATGTTACCAGATCTCTTCCAATGATAGCAAAGAGATACTAAGGTAAAAAAAGAAAAGAATGGCCATATGTCCAAATATAAATCCCATGCCCCAGTGGTGGATAATCTTCAGCAAACTACTTGCCAAAAAGTAAGGGGCAGGACCTATTTATTCTTATCAAGTAAAAGTGCTCAGGGGACATTAGGCTGCCTGGAAGTAGATAATTGGACAGAGACTATTTTCTAATTTAGTGTCATCTGTAAAGTTTTCCTCAATTGCTTTCCTTTCCAGTGTAATTAGGATGTGAAGAGAGGAAAGGATGTCACCACACCCGTTTCAGGCTTTTTAAAAATGCTGTTCAATATAGTATTTTAAGTATTTTTCTACTAAGAGAATTCCTTCCACTGTTTGTTCTCTTCTTGTTTTCGTACTCCAGCATTATCATCTTGCTGGAACATAGCAATCCTTTGCCTGCCCCCTATCTAAAGTGCTTATTTTTTCTAAATGCCTAACAAGTTCCCTGGAGCGTGCTCCATTTGCAAGACTTTTAAAGAATAGGAAGATGTGCTTTGAAAATTTACTAATTAGAGGGACGAAGATAGAGAGATTTTTTTCAGATGTCTCTTTATGTGCTTACTTCGTTTCCTTTACCTTTACATCTCTAGTTTTTTTTATTCCCTAGATCTGATTGCAGTGTCTTGTTTCTATCATTTTCCTTTTCAGTAGTAGGAAAAAGGACATTAAAAAATGCCCATTTAAGATTTGATAAGCAAATAAGCAAAGTTATAAAGGAGTACTGAATGATTTTTTAAACAGAGTTTGTCCAATTACCATTAGTTCATTTTGCATTTTTCCCAAATATTTTTTTACTATTCAGGAAAGTCCATGATAATATTTTAAGGAATTTTCCTTATTTAATATTTGCAAGATTATATGTTTACTACTTGTCCCTTGCTATTTATTTCATGATGGATATAGTGAATTGATTTATTTTCAGATTTCCATGGAGAATGATTACCTAGGACCGAGAAGAATTGAAAGCCTTCAAAAAGAAGATACTGACTGGCAACGGAAGGCTCATATGGCTGTATTATCTATACAGGACCTTACAGTAAAGTACTTTGAAATAACAGCAAAAGCACAAAAAGGTAATGGACAAGCTATTTTACATTTGCTCCTAGAGCTGTCTGTCCCAAAAAAATTTTGTGTTCAACTGTCTTGCAGCCTTACAGTTTTTCAAATTATCATAATTGTTCTATGTAAATCTCTCTACTCAAATCACCAATTGGTGTGGTTTTCCCTGATCGAAGGGGCTTATTCGATCTGTGATATTATGTGGAAAGGGTGTTCTATAATACGATTATTAGCATCATTCTGTGAAGTGGGGTACATTCCACTTTGAACACAAGGAATTGAAGTTTGAGAAATAAGTTTATATTGAGTTTCATTCTTGAAATCAGTGTCTCTTACAATTTTCTTGTCCCCTTCAGATTTCTTCCTTTACAAATTCAATACTTATATAAGTTAAGAAGCTATTGGTTCTTAACTAAAATCCATGGATACTTTCTTTTCTGTATATAAATTTTTAATTATAGCAAAACTATAACTAAAGAAACAATTTTTTTCTACAATTTCCTCCTTAATTTCCCACTAATTGGTTTAGTGTGTTTTCTCCAGTTGTTTTAAATAATACAAATAATTTGGCCATTAAATAACTTCAATCTATAGAACACATTAAATAAGAATAAAAATACTACATTACAAAAAAAACACAACCCAAACATTTTATTAAAATAACTACTGATTTGAAGATTGTAACATTTATTTGCATAAAGAGGAAGCTGATGTACTTAAATAGGATTTATAATAAAACTATTTCCAAGTATGATAAGCCTGCTATTAAATTTTATTTACAGCTGTATATGATCGTATGCGAGCAGACCAGAAAAAGTTTGGTAAGGCAGCTTGGGCAGCAGCAGTGGAACGAATGGAAAAACTTCAGTATGCAGTGTCTAAAGATACTTTGCAATTGATGAGAGCAAAAGAAATCTGTTTAGAACAGAAGAAGCATGCATTAAAAGAAGAGGTAATAATTGATGAGTATTCAACTTAAAAGGAAACTTGAAAATTATTTTATAGTGCTAAATTTCAGGATAATTGATAGGAACTTCAAGAGTAAATCTGTTGGCTAATGATTAAAATTTGCTTTGAAAAGAGATTAGAAATTAATTAAGAGTATTGTGTAGCTATTGGAGAGGCTGGATAAAATAATTTCAATAAGTAAATTCAAAGTCATGTAATTAGTAGTTCACTCTTTTTTCTGTTTTGTCTAGTATTTTTCTTTCATGGATATTATTTAATGTGCGTGCGCATGCTCACCGGACCGTTGCTCACATTGCCAGTTGCAAATAGACCACAGCCCAGTAGTGGGTGGTGGGCCGGGGGTTGGGGACCTCTACTTTAGAGAATTACAAATATATCAGATATATTTACATGCCTTCAACGTAATGGTTGGAATTAAGTTTAAACTTAATGTTTGGGCTGCGGTGTGTTCAGGGCCCCCAAAGAATTGTTTCCAAGTAGATTCTGAAAAGATGACGTTTTGAAACTGGGTAACTGTTGTTTTTACTAACTAACTTAATAATGTTGCTTCAATTTACTATTTTACTTTTTAAAATCAAGTTTTTTGTGGTATTATGGTTGCTGAATTTGCATCTTAACAACATATGTGAGGACAAATGTAACTATGTTGAATATATGGCAAAGAAAACTATTTTAGAAAAAAAGATTATACTAAAGCAATCTATTAAAATTCACTCTGCTGTATTAATCCAATATATATGTATTAGACACATGAATATGTGTAAAAGAGTGGGTCTCTTTCTCCCCCATAAACTTTTGTTGAGCCATTCAACTATTTCCAAGCACAGTAAGATATTTTACTATGTTAAATTTTGAAAATTTATCTAAAGATTTTCTTTCTACAAAAATAAAAAATGATCATTGATAATGCATATAAAATTGAGCTATTATCATGAATAATAGGGTTATTAATAATAATCCTATTATGGTTATGAATAGTAATATTTACTTTCCTTTGATTTCTAATTTAATATGTCCTGCTCTGTGATAGAATATTTTGCAGTTATTTTGTGGTAAGATTAAGATTTATAACCTTTTTGATGTAGTTATTAATCTTTTTTTAAAAATGTAGATGCAGAGCTTGCAAGGGGGCACAGAAGCTATAGCTCATTTGGATGAACTTGAAGCTGATTACTATGACCTGCAACTTCAATTGTATGAAGTGCAGTTTGAAATTCTGAAGTGTGAAGAACTATTACTGACAGCACAACTTGAAAGCATTAAAAGACTTATTTCAGGTGACATATATTTGTTTTATATCTATATATTTAGCAATACTATTGACTGATGTGACTGATAGGTAGTCTTTGTTTACTGATTGCCTCATTCAGTAACTGTTTCAAGTTATGACACTGCTAAAAAATAATTTCATGAACAATGCCAGCATTTATGATCTTCACAAAGTCCTCCAGACACATAATCACCATTACAGGTAGTCCTCGACTTACAACCATTTGTTTAGTGACTATTCAAAGTTAAAACGGCACTGAAAAAAGTGATTTATGAATGTTTTTTACACTTATGTTGCAGCATCCCCACCAAATTCGGACGTTTGGTAACTGGCATGTATTAATGAGAGTTGCAGTGTCCCAGGTCATGTGATCACTTTTTGCAACCTGACAAACAAAATGGGGAAGCCAGTTTCACTTAACAACTATGTTACCAACTTAACAATTGCAGTGATTCACTTAAGTGTGGCAAGCAAGATCATAAAATGGGGAAAAACTCAGTAACTACCTTGCTTAACAATGGAAATTTTGGATTCAATTATGGTCATAAGTCAAGGACTACCTGTACAGTCTTGTAGGCATTGTCCTGTGCCTGATTTATTTTTCTTTTATTTCCTTTACAGATCAAAGATATTGGAGAGGAAGAAATTACAAGAGAGTCTGCAGGCATTGAATAGAGAATACACATAGAAAATAATGTGATGGAGCTGGTAGCCTTAAGCACATTAGGCAAATAGCCGGTGTATTTCCCATTGTGTGTCTTCTTACTCTCTTGTAAACTCTTTCTCTGCAATCTCTCCACTCTGTAAAGCATGGGGGAGAAAAATAATCAGACATAATAGAGATTGCCTACAGAAATTGTTTGGTTCCCTCCCCCCATCTCTAGATTGTTCAAACATTTTTTATATGAGAAGGGATAGAGAAAGAAGAAAAAATGTGCCTCACCCATTAAGGCCTCCCTTTAGTTCTTTCCTAGTTCAGTTATTGAAACTGTTGTACAGAACAGTCCAATGTTGGTCTCTGATGATAGAGTGAATTTATGGCTGCAATCTAAGAAAAAATTAAATTGTGAATGTTCGTTTCATGCATTTTTCCATACTGGTAACTACCAGCTTACCACAATCACCATATAAGAATATAGCTTTGTTTTCATTCAACTTCATTTTACATTTATGTTATATATTAAACTACACTACACTGCACTATACACTGCCCTGTAGCTGAAGCAGTCGGAGTGGTTTACATAAGACTCCCTAAATAATACACTTGGAATAATACACACACACACACACAATACAATCAATTAAAATGCATAAACAACATAAACTAAATAGCAGCAAAGCAATAATTCAGAATCAAAACAATATAAATTAAAAGCCAGTTAAAAAGCCTGGGAAAATCTCTGTTCTGTAATCTAGTTTGTAAGTGATTTTGTTTCTCTCCTAGGGCATAGGCAGAGATAGATGTTCTAATCTTATAATTATATTTACAATATTTAAAAAAAAACTTTTCAGATTGTTGCATACATTTTGTACTACAGTTTTGCTTACCTGAACTTGGAATTTTGTGACAGAAAAAAGAGATGAAGTAGTATATTATGATACTTATGAAAGTATGGAAGCCATGCTTGAAAAAGAAGATATGGCAGCATCCATACATCTGCAAAGAGAAGAGTTGCAGAAATTACAACAGAAAGTCCGTCAACTTGAAGCAAGGCGTGGTCGCATTTCTGCCAAAAAAGCCTACCTCAAAAATAAGAAGGTAATATTTTTGTTCATTTTTCCATTTTTCAGGAAACAGATTTTGCAGGGCTAAGATCAAGAGATGTTAACTTAAAGACACAATTTTATTTGTTTGAAATGTAGCAGCCAAACCTAATGCTAAGGCAGATTGCATTAGGCCATTTCTGTGCCATCTTTATTCATTTTCAAATGGTTGCTCAACTCAGGTATACAGTATATAGCCTAGATAAGTCCTAAATGGTCAGAATTAAAATCACTTGTTGCTGTATATTTTTGTCAGCCATAAATGTAATATTTTCTTAATGCCAATTTGCCCAAAATATGGTTGGTGATAGTATTCACTTGCACACACATTCCTCTTTTTGTTTCCTTGCTATAAACACCATTGTAGGACTGAAGAGTGTGAGATATATCTTTAATTAGTGTTATATTAGTCAGGGATTAATAATTATTTTTTAGATTCCTTAGAAATAATGCATCCAAAATGGGTTTATACAACCAGTTTGGAACTAAATGAAATTATGCTTTAACTTCAATTGCATAATACAACTGTATATTTTAATTTCAGTTGGATACTAAAGAAATTATATATTTTTCTCAATTGGATTAAGCATGATTTATCTATTGTTATGTTTATAGAAAAAGCAGGAGAGAGAGAGACATAATACTTGAAAACTAGTCAAAAGCCTCAAGTCACACATGCATGTATATTATGTCAGTAGAAAAAAACCTCTTTGTTTTATTCAGTTTGTAATATCCTCCATTCTCTTAAATAATGTTTACTCTATAGTGTAAATCCTATGGAGGGTGGGATTCTGTGGCAAACTAACTGCTATATCCTAGTTTGCAAACTTACTATGATCAGGACTCCTCCCCCACCTGTTTCTGTTAATTCTATTGCAAAGAAATCAGTGTACCAATCAAAGTGTTACTCTTTGTCTTGCAAAAATGAGAGGTCTTTGGATCCATGGACAATCACAGATTTTCACATATTATACCTTAACACTGATAGAATACTGTATAAATAAATTGTCTGTGGCAGAGCTTCCGCTGTAAATCAGAATTTAAATTGCTTTCTATAGCCCTTAACAGTTCCTCTACTAAAGACAGGATCGATACATAAAGTCATGTTTAAATGAAAAATGTTCTTTCTTTGTAGGAAATCTGCATTGCAAAACATAATGAAAAATTGCCCCAGCATTCTCAGAGTGAAGAAGAGTCAGAACATGCTACAAAATTTGTGAGTTTGGTTTCTGTCAGTATTAAAATTTTACTTTAAATATGCCAGCTCTAGTTGTTTTTGCTGATTTAAGATTCTTAAAAAAAACTTCTATATTTGTGTTTTTGCTGCTTTTACATGAAATTGGTATTGGTGCAATTGCTAGTGCCCTTTTTACAGAATTTTACAGGAGCTTATATATGTAGCCCCCCCCCCCCATATTTGTAACTTGCCACCATTTTTTGGTATGTGTTGACCAAAATGGATATTATTTTATTGTTTATATGTTTTGTTTCATTAACTTAACAGCTCTATCTTATTTTTGTCTAAAATAATTGAATATCAATCTCGAGTCTATGCATTCCCATTGCTAACATCAACTAGTATCTCCATTTATAAATGTTCATGAGAAGTTAAGTCATATAACTGCTTTCTATTACTAAGAAATGCACTTTGTATTTTGCTTTCTCAGTTGGCTTTGTGTTCATAATATGTTTCAGAAGTTAGATTTGGCCCAGTTAACATTAGGGAATCCTGAAATCAGTCTTTGACATCAGTTGATACATTTTAAAAATAAATTAAAAGCTGCTTAAAGTGAGTACAACTAGTTAAAAGCTTTGATAATCTTCAGTTAGAGGTATTACGCTTTTTAATCAGAATGGTGCAGGGAGAAGTTGAACCTCCACTAGCTTCTTTGAAAAATACTTTATACTTCAGGCCAATTTTATGTCAAAGAAGTGATTAAGGACTATTTTACTGAGAGGAAAGCAAAGGGAGTTATCATAATCATGACTTTAAAAGATAATATTACTGCAACAAATATTAAGGTGCAAAACTTTTACTTTACTTTTTTACTTTTATTTAATTTCTACCCCGCCCTTCTCCCAACGGACTCAGGGCGGCTTACAGCCATTTAAAACAATACATAATACAATAAATACTGAATTTAAAAAGTAATTAAAACACAATATTAATTGGCCATTCCAGACCTGCTAGCTTAAATAGCCATGTCTTGAGGGCGCGGCGGAAGGAGGGGAGATCCGGAATCACCCGGATCTCTGGGGGTAGTTCGTTCCATAGGGTGGGGGCTCCAACCGAGAAGGCCCTCCCCCTGGGGGTTGCCAGCCGGCACTGTCTGGCTGACGGCACCCTGAGGAGACCCTCTCTGTGGGAGCGTATCGGCCGATGAGAGGTAATCTGCGGCAGAAGGCGGTCTCGGAGATAACCAGGTCCGATGCCATGGAGCGCTTTAAAGATGATAA